>NW_020448431.1:1397837-1437684 GCF_003343035.1 Apteryx rowi | reverse complement strand
AAAGAGAAAAAAGAAAAAGAAAAAGACACGGGAATAACCAGATGTTTGAAGTGCTACATTTAGCTTCTGCATGATAGTCTAGTTTAATCCTAATTTTAGCATAAACAGAAAAAGAAAATTGGCAGTAGGATAGAAACCATACTGTTTATGATTCCTGTGGAGATTCTTAATGTTAAATTTTCCTTGTGCAATACCACATAAAAAGAGACCCCAATATACAAATTTAATCTCACTTATAAAGGATACCTAAAAATCTTGACAGCCAAATGTTGCAAGATGATTTCAAATTCAAGTTTTAGGAAGATAAAATATCAAATTGTCTTTCTCTTCAAACACAAAAAAGTTCTTGAAGAACTTAACAGCTAGCTTGCACAAGAAAATCATGGCCTTCAAATAGAGAGAGGACATACAGGAAGACAAAGGCATACTTGCAGCACTCAAGAAAAGCGTGATTTTCTCTAAGCATATTCTGTACACCTGTGGCAAGGCTCCTGCGCATAGCCATTACGTGGTCAGCATTCAAGCTCTAAAGGGCGCAGTGTCTGTTTCCCTGTGTGCAAAGTCACATAAAGGCTTCACTGAAAACAGTACTGAAAGTTATGCTGATAGATTCATCAGATCCTAAAGCAGAACTATCCAAGGCAAATTATTTGTACTCTGCTTTCTGAAAAAACAGTTAAGTGTGCAGCAGGAAAGGCTATCTCTTCTCTAAAGCAGAGAACCTGGCCCTTGCAGAGCAAAGCTGCCTCCGTTTTGGATCTTAAACACATTCCCTATGGGGACAGGATGCAGGCCGTGAAGACATCTTTCATCCTTTAGGAAAGGAGTATGAGTCCTGTCCCCATAGGGAAAGTGTTTATAGGTAAATAAAAAAAAGAATGCTCTGACAGCATGATTGGGACGTGCACTGCTGGTCACAGAAAACATTACTGCAGATGCATTCATTTTCTGAAGAGCAATCTTTTGCATCTTAACCTCTATTTAGAGAAGAAGTAAAGCATCATGGATGGAACCTGTCTTTGAAATGCTTTGGAAGCTCATATTGTCAAAACACAATATGAGAATTAGTTGATCAAAGTTTGACTCTTGACAGACTGTTACAAGGTTGCTTGTTACCATGAGTTTCCTGTTTATAATGGATCAATCACAGATGCTACATACGTACATCCCCCAAAACTATCAACTTAAGAGGTGCGACAGCCTTCAAAATTACATGTACAATATCACAATACAGAATATATTAGTACATTCCCTCCAAAATTGTGATTGTTTTGCACTGCTTTCCTATGAGAGTTTTGCACCATTGACAAGGATTGTGCTAGTATCATTCAGTTGACTGGTTTATTAACTAATCTCATATATTCAGAAGGAAAAGCCATATCTGAAATAATAACAGAATGCAACTAGATAAATGCACATATTACAGAACTCAGGGTCATTTTGGATAAAACTTAACTTTTTAATAGGTTTTTATTCACTTCATTTTGTTTTGATCCCATCAAGGAAAACTACAGATGCCTTTTGTTGAAGTTTATTAATCTTTCTGAATTACTTTTCTGCTAGAGTAGAGATAATCCTTTACAAGATTTCCACTCCTAAAATAAACTACTTTTTTTAATTTCATTTCAAAAAGCAGTAGTAATTGACACAGAGAGCTTTCTGATGAACAGCTCTCTGGGGGACTCTATATTGCCTCACACTTCCCTCACTCAACTAGGGAGACTAGTCTCTTAATTTGAGTACTTGAAATAGATGCCTAAATTTAGGTAGCAGGACTATCTTTCTTAGCAGCTCACCTTCTGGCAGATCCTTATTACAGTTCTGTTTGCAAAATATCCTTTATCCTAAGGCAACATGTATGTTTGTGTCTCCTATCCAAAAAAACCTTCTCATATAGGTTTATACACAATACAGATTCCAAGGAAGAAAACAAAGACATTAAAGACACCAACCTGCATTTTTTAAAAAAAAATTTCTGGAAAGTAGATGTTAAGACAAACATTCACTGCTAAAGTTTCTGAACAGAGGCTAAACTGATGAGCTATTTATTTAGTCAAAACAGAGAGTAGCCTGTCATAATCCGCCAGCTAAGTTTTACCTTTCTTTTTATTTGTTACTTTTTCATCATCATTTTCTTCTAACTTGTCTTCTTCATCTTGCATAAATTTGAATGGTTTGTAGGAGAGAATCATTAAACCATCTCCACTTGGTTCAATTGCTACATAATGAGGGACTGATTTTCCTTGCAAAATTCTCCTTTTGAAGATCTCATATCTATGATCACCTATAAAATGAAAAGACCAAAAATATCTCTGAAGAGTAATATTTTTCTATAGGAGAAAAATGATTATACAAGAAACTCATTACACTTAAAAATACTAAAAAAAACCCTGCGGGTTAAACCACAGTAATGCAGTTCAAAAAGAAATTTCTTTTCTGTTTTTCAGCCACAGTTTGTCATATACACAGATCCTAAAATTAATCTAAGCAGCATTATCTTTTTTTCTTATGATGTCTTCTTCACTCACAGCTAGTCCAGCAATTCACAAAGTTGTTTGCTGCCCCTCTACAAAAAAATTCTTCCAAATGTTTTTTGAGTTGCAGTAAAAACTTGAGAAACACTGAAATGGCTTGTGTTGACACCACAATGGAAAATGTTCATCTTCTTCAGCTTTTGTAAAACATTGGCCTTCAAAAGGGGGATCCTAGCTGTAAACCACTGGCCTCAAGGTTCATGCCATTCCCCACTGTGCTCCCAAATACACAAGCATTAATGACTTAAAACACAGGTAAGGTGACAAGTTCTTTTTTTTCATTAAAATCTAACTGTACTCAAAGTTCTCAGCAACGAATCAACTTGTGAATAACAACAGATTATACAAACAACGAATTTTTAGCAAATAACTAAAAATTTGTTAAAATTCTCACAGATGATAAAATAAATTAACACTAGGAATTACTTACAGTCTTTCAAATATATGTTTAATCTCTTCACTAAAGGAAATTACTGTCCTTGTAACTACAACATTACTTGGAAAAAAAAATGGGAATTTATTAGCAAAGCCATTAGACAAGACCAGACTACGGTGGTGGGGAAAAAAAAAAAATACTACTTGCAAAATATAATATTTGAATTTGTGTCAGTGCTCTCTCTAAGCTTTAGTCTTAAATTCTAGACTGTCAGTATCGCCAATTTAATTTTTCTTACAAGATATAACTAGTAACATTCAGAGGTTTCTCCTGTTGAGCTGGCCACAAAAGTCTAAGGCAACCCCACGTGGATTTCTTGCTCTTTTACAAGTATTTCCACTGCCCCAGGTTTCTAAAGCAGATTATGAGAATAAAGCCACTCCTCAATCTCCTATCCATATGGTACATGTAGGAGGTCAACGAACATTTTGATAGTAACATCCCAATATGGAATCAACTACTTTAATACTACTTTAATAAGTAGTTATAGATCTTGTTTCTATCAGTAATCAAAGCAGATTTTTTGGAAGATAATGAAAGGGACCACATCACAGTCTTCCCCAAAAAGGTAAATTACTTTAATCCACAAATCTTTAAATCATATTCTGAAACATAGGCTCTTATATTCCTTACGAAAACTACTATATTTAATGTAAACGTGAAYGGTCATATTGAACAGCTAAATTACCCTTTGCCAGACCTTATTAGGATAACACATTAATTAATAAGTCTTAATATACTAATTAACATTTTTAATGTGTTGATTTAAAATTAATGGGATGTCTTCACGCTATTTTATCGTAGGAAAATCTAGAACATCTATTATTCACTTTCTATGTTACAGTTCTTATATTTGTCACACGTTAATTCCAGTTCCAGGCCACTGTTAGTCAGAAGATTAAAAAAACCACATATCCAACTGTACAACATTTTAAGAAGTATAACAAACATTTATTAGAACTAGTTTTGTATAATCTTGTTTTTACTAGATGAATTTACACAGGAACTTCATTTCATAATACCACAAAATAAAGTTCTTATCTTGTTTTCTAATTACCTTAAGCACACACATGTATAAATTTATTTCTCCCTGGCTTCCAAATATTTGTCATAATGTAGATCTACAACTCACAGATTTATCTCAGAATAGAAGAAAAAATTACCTACGTAAAAAAATGAGTTACGGTTTTGGGGGACAGAAACTGAGAAATGAACAACTCTTAAGACTAAGAATGAAAGCATGATAAAAGTTTGTTCACATTACCCACCAGTAAAACACTTACCCTCTTCGCTTGTCTCTGCAATTGTAACCCATTCCAAGGATATATGAAATCCACTTCCTTTTGTGTCCAGTTCATCTTTTTCTACTCTAAGCAACAGCACAGCTACTGAATGTATATCAGATTTTACAAATGAAACACTGTGTGTTATAGTAAATGGACTGCCTAGTTCTTCATTAAACACAATCTAGAAGACAGAAAGTTGTAAAAAGTCAGCCAGTCAAAATGGGAAGGTTTTCCTATTTTCTATTCCTCAGAAAGCAGTGAAAGTCTTGACTGAATGCCAAAGCATTGAAAGTTTGCTTTCTGCAAACCCCTCTGCCAATATGCATCAATGAGTGTCATCCATTTCTGGTTCCTCCTTCCTTGGCTATCAAGATACTGTTCTGAAATGCTATTACTCTCTGTATTATAAAATCATCAAAAGGGCCCATTACACAAAGAACAAAGAACCACAAAAATATCAGCATTATGACTGTTTAGTACTACAGTATGTAGAGGTACAACAACTGATGAACAGACCAGGATCTGCAAAGACARCACATTAACTGAGGAAAGTAGTTTTGCACTCAAGATGAAAACGCACATGTTGCACAGATGCCCTCCCTACCTCCCTAGGCATCCCACAATCCTGAGAGTCTCTGTAGACCTTGACACAAGGTGAGGAACCACATTTCCTGATTTGGCCAATACCTTTAAAAGGGATTCAATTTTTCTTTTCTAAAAAGTCTGATGAAAGAGAATAACAAACAAACCCTACAATTAAATGAAAGAGTATGATATTCAGGTTTAGGAGGTGCTAGGTTAGAACACTTTGAATTTTTATGTAGAGGGTYTGGAAAAGTCCATTCAAATTTGGATAGGACTAGATATGAAGATTTGGTAAATAATACTGTTATACTAAAAGGCTATTAAGCACCACTGTAAACATGGAATTGTGTCATAGAGAAGGACTGCAAGTCTTATAACTTGAGATATTTAGCACTAGGTAACTACAGCTGGAAGTTTTAATTCCAGAAACTATGCATTTTGGCTTTTCTCAAAAAGTGCTCATTCAGCAAAAACCTCAAGATGCTAAAAAACAAATCCGAACATCAGAGGATAAGAAGAAATAAAACCATTCTTCATTCACTAGACCATTAATATTTGAACACCAAAGAATGAGTGAAAAGGAATTCAAGCTGCAGGGCCTGAATAAGTGTGAGCTCAATCTAGCCGGTGTTACTGAGCCTTGAAATTTGTGGGGTGAAGATCTTAACATCACCGTAAACCACTGCGTAATCAAGGCAAATTTAGAGTGGTGACAGACTTTCAATATGGAAACTTCATGTTTCTGTTATACTGACAACTCTGATGTACTTATGGATCAGTCAGTATTCTCACACAGAACAGAACAAAAACCAGTTGGTATTTATTACCAAGCACCAAATCCAAATAAAGAACAGGACTGGTTCCCTAATAACTGAACTTTCGAAAGATGCAAGGAAAGAGCTACTCAATCATGCTGAAGTCTTCCGTATCAGGACAGAAATTTGAGTTCCTGCCAATACTAAAAACTCCTTGACGCTTAGGAAACTTGGGAAAAAATTGCATACCAAATACAGGAGTCCTACACCAGACTCCTTCACAAATACAGAGGCACTGACCACAGATCAAGAAATTCATAATAGTTTAGGTGGAAACGACTATAACTTAATTACATTTATTGTGTCCAAGAAGGATAACCAATACCATTATCAGTATTAATAAGACCACTTTGGTATAGATACAGAAAGGACAAAAATTGCTCCTTATGCAGACTCTTTACAGGAATTGAGGAAATTATTTCATCATGAGAGTCATAAAAACACTCACTTTATTTACAACCAATAGTTTTAAGTGAAGATATTAAGCACCAGTAATTTTTGAAAGCTAAGTGCATAGTATGAACACTTTTATCAGAGATAAATCCTGGAAATACTGTTGCTTATATTATACTTGCTTAGTATGGGCTTAGGTAACCCCTAGGGCTACTTATTGAAGCTTTCTAATCAACAATTTTGCTTATGATTTATTCCAGTTCCTTTGGATGCATTTTAAAAATGGGGTAAATTAAATGTTGAATATTTCAAGCACTCTTACACCAGCACAGACAAACACCACTCAATCTAGAAATCATCTAACTTGAGAATAAAAGCAGCTTTTAGTTTGGTTGAAGGTAATTTCAGGTAATTTTTTTTATTCTACTGGAGAGTTGAATTAATGAACAATAAGTGGTGGTGAGGGGGAAAACCCTAGACAGATTCGTAAGAACAGGTAAAAGGGAAATGGTTCTTAAAAAAAAGTTCTGCTGGAGAACGCTTGGCCACCTATTTAGAAACAGGCTCGCTTTTATTAAGACAGATTCTTCTTCAGTCAAAAGGCTGTTCCCTTTCAACCATTTGAATTTTACAGATATTCTGCACATAAAGAAGTTATTAATCCACTGGATGATTCATGTTTGGACACAATCAATGGTACAGAATTATGATTTAAAGCTTAGTTTTTCATAGTATTACATATCTGCAACTCTCAAAAAATGCAAGAGTAAAAATTGAGATGTACAGCTCTTAAAAATATTATTGCAAGACTTACCTCCCACTTTTCAGATGCACTGTTTCCACGTTTGCCTGATTTAATTAAATACAGTCGTCCTGTTCCATCAGAAAGGGTCACCCAAGTGGAAGATGAGAAATATATTGAAGCACAAAGGCGATTATCATAAGCTGCCAAGTCTGTAGGTAGCCTGAAAACTTCTCTTGGTTTTTGCAGAGCAGCATCCTATAAGCAAGGAGTCACGTATTAAGCCTTATTAAATATAATCAATTATCAGTGTCAGTAAGTATTACAGACAAGTTAAGAGTAACAGATCTTAACAGCAATTCACCAGTTTCTTTGGCCAGTTGAGCATATTTGTACAATATGACTGCACTGTATGCAGTCTGTTATGGACAATCCTAGAACTATCACCTTTACCAAATTGCCAGATTTCACCGAAAGATCACCTTTCAACTTCAAGTAATTCCAAACATAAACAAGTATATTAACACAGGAAGCCTTTATTAGTACTAAGATTTAGTCATTTCTGCATCTGAAAGGTAAAAACAGTTCCAGATTTTTTGCCACAGAATACTAAATCACTTATGAGATGCTGGTAAACTCTGTATCCTTCAAAACATTTTTTTTTCCTGGTCTCTTTGATCATACCATTGTTTTCAGAAAACTTTAAACAGAAAGATACTAGTATAGCAAATTTCTTCAAAATATAACTGATGGTCATACATCCAATTAAATTTCAGTTTTACTCTTCTAAGCTCATTTCCAGGCAGTTGATCTAGAATTATCTTAGCATCTTCACAAATCAGAAAACTCTGCTTAACAACAAGGAAAAGTTTCATTTATTACTAAAATTCACCAAAAAATGAAAAAGATTTAAATAGAGATAAATCTTTAAAAATGGGAAAAACAGAATTCGAAAGAAAAACATTATAGGGACAGATCTGAAGACATTTACATTTATGTAAAAAACACAAAGGAACAAACAGTAGCACATTTTTGTATTGAAAACCTGGAGAGGAAAACAAGTATTTACCTATGTGCCATGCAAAATACACCCTTTTATTACAGCAAGAGTGAAAAACAGTGTCTCATCACAGGCCCTGAAATTCAGCTACAAACTGTTACAATATGTTCAAAACACCCCATGTCCCTCTATCTTCTATCAGGCATTAGGGTATCATATAATAGGGAAAAAAAAATCATGTATATACATATCTACATCTAGTCAGAATAGAAACACACTCATTTTGATCTACAAAAAGACACTGAAAAATATAAATATAAAGCACCATCCTTAAAGTAGATCTTTGCATGTGTGCAGTGTGTGTATGCAATAGGGAAAGAATGCATATGCACTTGCAAGTATTTGCTGAGAACACTTTTTGATGGGATTTCACACTCTTCATCTTCAGATGTTAAAATCAGATGTGCATTTAGAACATGTTCAAAGGTGAGCAAGATAAATTGGATTTGGGTAAGTACCATTTTAACAAACAACAGCAAAAAAGACCAGATGACAAACAGCCTGCTTGCCTTTTGGGCCTACTCGAATTCGTATCAGAGATGACCGTGTGCTATGAAAAGGCATGAGGGCAACTATGAAACCTGCAATGGAAGAGATGCAAATTAGACTTTTAATTTTCAGAAGCATTCAGGGCTACTCTGTACATTCAGTTACATCACTATACCCCTTGAACTAGTCCACTAATGTAACACTTACAGAAGGGGAGGATTTAAAACAAAAACAAACACACCACACCGAGATGCAAAGTGATTTGGCTCGTACTAGAAATAGTTACATGCTTTTAAAAAAATCTGTATGTTGTTTTATTTTGGATATAAGATATAAGCATGTAACCTGTTTCATCTTCTTTTTGAGAGAATACTGACATTCATTTTAATGGTGGTAGTTGCTAACTTACAAGCTACACTTGACTGAAAACAATTTTTATAATATGCATTTGACTAATATACAGCCAGGCACATTTGTAATGAGAGATCTTGTTGATGTTTCTGAATACGCATTCCTTCTTATACATATGCAAACGTCCCCTTTGCAAAACAGCACTGAATATTAGGACACAAGATGGTGACAATTCATTTATCTGGTAGAATAAAAACCTGTGACGGGATATTAACAAAGTGCCATTTTCTTGAAAATTTTCAAGGGACCAACTGTAACAGGCAACATGTAAACTGTTACATGCAAGAACATTATTTCAATGTCCTACACATGAAAATGCAAACTTCTGCCTTTTGTAAAAGCCTTCCTATTTTATCATTTAAGAATGAAATTTACAGACTTCAGTACAGACTTCAGTTCTTCCTAATAAAGGAAAATTACAAGATCATCAAAGCTGGTGTTGGAAGGCACCTCTGGAGATCATCTAGTCCAACCCCCCTGCCCAAGCAGGGGCATCTACAGCAGGTTGCCCAGGACCATGTCTAGTTGGGTTTTGAGTAGTTCTAACAATAAAAACAGATGAAGACTCCACAGCCTCTCTGGGCAACCTGATCAAAGTGCTCAGTCACCCCCAAAAGGAAGAAGTGTTTTCTTGTGTTCAGATGGAATTTCCTGCGTTTCAGGTTGTGCCCACTGCCTCTCGTGCTCACTGAGCACCACTGAGAGGAGTTTAGCTCCGTTCTCTTCATACCCTCCCATCAGGTGTTTATACACATTGATAAGATCCCCCTCTGAGCCTTCTCTTCTCCAGGCTCAACAGTCCCCATCTCTCAGCCTCTCCTCATATGAGAGATGCTCCAGTCCTTTTACCATACTTGTGGCCCTTTGCCAAACTCCCTCCAGTAGGTCCATGTCTCGCTTGTACTGGGGAGCCCAGCACTGGACACAGCACGCCAGGTGTGCTCTCAGCAGTGCYRAGTAGAGGGGAAGGATCACCCCCATCGACCTGCTGGTAATACTCTGTCTAATGCAGCCCAGGATGCCCTTGGCCATCTTTGCCACAAGGGCACATTGCAGGCTCATGTTGGGCTTCTTGTCCACCAGGAYGCCCAGGTCTTTCTCTGCAAAGATGCTCTCCATCCAGTTGGCCCCCTGTGGGTACTGGTGCAAGAGGGAGCATCAACTGCCTGTACATTTTATGAAAAGCAAAGGAACTATTCCGTGGCTCCAGCCCTTAGCTTACCATACTCTGGAAACCTAGAATCCCAGATGTTCTAGAACTACCGTTTCAGATTTCTCTCAGCTTAACCCTGACCTATTCATATTCTGTCCAGAATCTTGCCCCAGAAGGAGCTGCACACTCCCAAAAATCATGCATTTCCCTGTGTTTTCCTTTGTTCCACAGGATTACAGTCAAATTCCTGGTAGCATGACAGAATCACAGAATCACAGAATGGCTGAGGTTGGAAAGGACCTCTGGAGATCATCTAGTCCAACCCCTCTGCTCAAGCAGGGTCATCTAGAGCACATTGCACAGGATCGCACCCAGGTGGGTTTTGAATATCTCCAGAGAAGGAGACTCCACAACCTCTCTGGGCAACCTGTTCCAGTGCTCTGTCACCCTCACAGGGAAGAAGTTTTTTCTCATGTTCAGATGGAAGTGTCTGTGTTTCAGTTTGTGCCCGTTGCCTCGCGTCCTGTCGCTGGGCACCACTGARAAGAGTCTGGTCCCATCCTCTTGACACCCTCCCTTCAGATACTTGTACACGTTGATAAGATCYCCTCTCAGCCTTCTCTTCTCCAGGCTAAACAGGCCCAGCTCTCTCAGCCTTTCCTCATAAGAGAGATGCTCCAGTCCCCTAATCATCTTTGTAGCCCTTCACTGGACTTGCTCCAGTAGTGCCAYRTCYCTCTTGTACTGGGGAGCCCAGAACTGGACGCAGCACTCCAGATGTGGCCTCAGCAGGGCTGAGTAGAGGGGGAGGATCACCTCCCTCAACCTGCTGGCAACACTCTATATATACTTTTCTTTCTTGCCCTGAAAATCAGAGTCAATGAAAACAACAAAATAATTTTAGGCCAGTACTCTGTGGACTGCAGTGAAGCAAAGTGTTCTGTGGAGTCTGGAGAGAACAGCATGAAGAGACTGTAAGCAGGGAAACTGTCTACTTAATCTTTAGATATACAACCACTCTCACTATTTGAAAATAAAGGGGAAAGACTGTCTTCTCCTCCCAACTCATTTAACTACTTAACTCTCTCAGGCAACCAACATAATTCCAAAAGTCAGATTATAGTACCTGGAAGAGGCTGCCACACAAAACCAGCTGCGTACTAGAAGAAAATAAAAGAGTGATGTTGTATTTTCTAGAATTATATTAATTCCATAGCAGAATTCAACTGACTTGTCATATGAAATTATTTGTTTTATGTAAAACCAAATGGCAGCCCTGAATCATTTACTGCCAGAGCAAATCTTATTATGAGAATGGAGTATCTACATTTTATTACCTCTCACCATAAAACGTTAATCAAATAACTGGTTATGAATGAAGAATCACTATTTAGATTAGCTAACAACTGGATACAATTATGGGTATTTTTTTCCCTTCTGGAAAGATTAACATTTAAAAAGCTATGCTTGATGAGTCAGAATGATTGAGTCAATCAAAGTCGCCATGAAAACATAGAAATCCTAGCTTCTGGTGAGAAAGTGTAAGCACATCTTTAATATTCAACAGGACACAAATTGTAATTGCCARAGATACAATCTTACTCCAAATTATACATTCAAAGCTACAAAGGCATTATGACAGCTGCAAAAACACCATGAATAACACAGTCTACTATTCTTTAATGACCAAGCCCTGCAACAGGATGCATCAGAAGCATGGTGTCCAGACAGCTATATCCTTTTCCTTACAGGATACAGAATAGCTTTGTAGTGGAAACTAGTGCACCTACGCATGAAAACGCCTCAAAAGAAATGGAAAATGTGATTATTTAAAAACATCAAAATAAAACCAGAGAAATGTCATGTTTTTCTACTTGGTCTAGTTTACTTACGCTCTATTTCAAGTTGGTCCAGGGCCAGTAGCATCTTTTTGGCTTCAGTGAGCGATGCCCAAATTCAGCTGCTAGTCTACATATGCATTCATGAATAATTCTAATGTCCTCGGCTTCTTTCTCCCCTTATACCTACAGTGACTAGATTTTCAAATTAGCACACAGACACACACCAAATAATGTAGGGGAGAAACATCTGGCAACTGGAAGTGTCTATTATTTTCTTCAGTTTGTCACCATATGCCCATCATCCCCAGAATGAAGTAAGATTTGATGCAATACTATTAATGAAAAAATGTGAGAAATCCTAACTTAAATCCCTTCATCCTTCCTGATGAACTGCATTTTTGTTGGTTTCCCTATCTTTCTGGCAATAGCTTCCTCCGTTTCTGCATCTGGATCCTCTCTGTCATTTTTTCTACCTTATCTACCCCTACCTTTTTAATTTCAGTAATTTTTTTTTTTTTTTTTAAGACGACTATCCTTACCAGAGTCACTGACACATTCATAACCCTTCCAAATTGGTCAATGTAGTAGACATTATCCTGGTACCAGGAATCCAGGTGAAGATAATTATACATGCCAAAAGCACGCATGTGGTCGAGGGTATATTGATCATCACGAAGTTTGACTTCTGCAACAGCTGGGGGAAAAAAAAAGAGAGAGAGAGAGACTATTTTAACAGCTAGGAAATATATTTAAAAGTAATTCTTCCATCCTTAGCCCATAAGCCTGGTTTATTTGAATAAAAATACACTAGATACAAACAGTTAAAAATGTCAGTATAAACTTGGAAAACTTGGAAAGAAATATCCCCTCTAACTATATGGATTTCAGCCTTCAATTCTGAAACAAGCAATCAACACTTGCAAGGCAAAAGATTAAAACAGTACAAAGCAGAACTAGTACAGGGTCATTACTGAAGAAATATGTCCTCAGCACTCCCGCTGAGGTTGAAGAAACCTTGAGAAACACCCAAGATACCCTCAAAAAATTTGGCCTATGCTTTCTCTAACTGTAAGATGCTGTAAAGAAGGGCTGTTCACTCATAATGGTACCTTCTTCAGTAAGGGAAGAGTGCTATATAAAATCATCCACTTGAGCTTTTTCCAACTAGAAAACTTCTCCTCAGTTGGCAGTAATCACAGCTAATGTTATCTTTGTAAGACTATGTTTTCCTTTAAAAGGTGGTTTTGAAAGATAACTTCCCTGAAGGGAACTATTAGCTGAAGCTCTTTCCTCCTCTTCCTCATCCATAGAGATCTAGCAGCTGTAGTCTCAACAAATTTCTTTCTACTCTTTTTTTGCTCAGGAACAGAGCAAAGCTATTTCCAGCATTTCCCTCTGCTCCATCTATTCCTGTAATAGTGGTCATCCACAACTCTATCCAGCAGTCCTTGTCTTAGATTTCTTGCACTCCTCTTCAGAATCTCCCTAAAACCTGCTTAAGAATTGGTAGTTTATTCTACTCTCAGTAGAACACTGATGACTACAAACTATAATTCATTTTGCAATGCAATCTGTGCCACTGGATGGCTATCACAATACCAGCACTTGGATAGTCACCAGCTGGCTCAAAACTGACCCCATTAGACATACTGGCTATTAACATAAGAGTGGCTACAGGAAACTAAGCAAGATAATACTGCCTAGTTAATAAAAAATCCGGTCATATTATACTGCTGTTTTACAAAGGTTTTGTAGAAGCAATTAGCCTCCTAATCACTGTTGATATTTGCAAACCAACAGCATTAATTCCACTCAGCTCAAATCATTATTCATATTCACCACATAAGAGATTTCAGTTTCTCTGCAATTAATAAGTCACTGTTTCCCAAGCCATGGCCCTTCAAAAAAAAGTTACAATATCAAAAGGGAGGTATAAGAAGAAAATATACCTATCATAATGGGAAAGATGTTCCCATTCCAATATTTACTTTAACTTAACTAGAATATTTCACAGTAAGTTACATTGCAGAAGAAATAAAAATTAAATGTGTTCTAAAGCTGTTTGGACAATGAARAGAATACAAATATTGAAGAGATAGTCTTCCCAACATGACAAGACCAGAGACCATGTGAATATACTGTAAACAATTAAAGAAAAAACACAAATATAATCCAGGATGATTCTTTTCAGTGAAACCAAACACATTTAATCTATTTCCTGTACAGCTACATTAACTGATCTTTCTAAATCAGAATTCACATGCTGAAGCATGTAAAGCATTTTCAGCACAAAAAGGCTAAAATTGTTTTATTTTACACTTTCCTCTCCCACCCCCTCAGCCATGTTGCTGCTGGCAGATGTTTAACTAAAATACATACAAATATCAAAAATAACCCAAACTAGAGGCTTCCTAAAGCAAAATGTATAACTCTTCAAGAAAATTCTGGGAACAATATACTATTGATTAGCTGATTATAGGGTGATAAACCTTGCAAAAGCTGGAAGAACATGAATAAATTTTGTCTTGCCTTTTTCAGCTTGTAGTCCTGACAAGCCCTGAATAACAAAGGGTCAGGCAGAGAAAATCCAAATCCCTGAAAACGCCTTATGCAGTTCTTCATAAAGAGAAGTCAAGAAACTATACAATTTGTAGGTGGTTTTAACCAGGAATCAAGCAAATGTCTACTGTACTCTCATGTGATGTTTTAAAAATTGTTATCAATCGATTGCAGGCATCTTATATTAGAATGCATCCTGTAGATTATGCTGAGAAGAAATTGTTGGAGAAACTATTCCATCCTTGATTAACTGAAACCCATTCTATGATCAAGTGAAATCTGTGCACAAATGTCATCTGCTATCACATACAATGTACTCAGAGAGTTTATAGGAGATTCTACAATAGGAGTAATTTCATCCTGTTCTGTCTACAGACTGCAATGTTAAGAAGGAAGGAAAAGAAGAGAGAATAAACTAAGAATTTAAAAAAGCAAATCTGGAAAAATATAAGTTAATATAAAAGGAAGGGAAAGAAATAAAAGGAAATATAAAAGGAAAGGAAGAAATATTTAAACCAGATCATCACCTTATCCAGTCATATACAAACACACACACACACTTATCCTTTTTGTTTTTTCTAAAAAAAGCAGTGACTGGATCTGGCACACAGATTAATTTTCTATCTCAAATTCATTGGGTTCAAATAAAAAGTAGCAATTTGTAACAGCTATTCAGAAAAATGAAATGCTCTCTTTCAAGTTTCTGATAAACAAACCTGTATTATCCAAACCCAAGCAAATCGATTCATATTCTGTCACACCAAGAAAGACAACAAATATGAGAATGTATAATTTAACTCTCAGCTTTAAATGTTATTTCCCAGCAACTCTAATAAGGTCTGATATATATATGTGTATGTACACACACACACACACATATATATATAAAAAAATATTATGCCACTTTGCTAGAACCATATCTGTGAAAAAGTAATTTAACTCAAAACATTTCCAAGATACTGAAACCAAAACTTCCACTCACTCAAACTTTACTTAAATCCAAAAATCATTAAATACAAAGAAACACATGACTATCAACAGAAGCAGTAAGATATCCCTAACCTAACTGGACTTTTTTTTCCTAATTATTACTCTGTAGTGCAAAAAGAAAAAAACCCTCTTCTGAATAAACATCACTAACAAGGGACTTATTCCATAAACAAATACTGGAATCTCTCATCTGTCATCAAATATTGTAAAACAAAACTGCAAAAAGAAAAAAAAAGGTGTGTGGGTAGTGGAAGCCATAGTTTTTTAAGGTATTGAATTCAGCAAAATGGCTTAAAAATACTGGAAAATATGTAAAATAATTATATCAACATGTTATTTGGGGACATCAAGTGTTATATGCCTGTATGTTATATTTTGTCTTGCAGTGCCACCCAGTGGAAGAAGCAATTTAATATTTCGTATGCACTTATCTACTACCGGAAGAGATTACATTAATTTATTTAGTAGTGTCAGTGGTCAGCGTGCAGAGATTCTTTCGATCTGGCATAAGCTATTTTTCTTATAATAAAGAAAGATGTTTTTACTGCTTACAGTGGCAGCATCTTCTTGTTACTGTTGAGTAAAAATATGAAGCTTATTTATTCTACTACAGTAAAAATGTTAATAAACAGTTTATTTTTGTTTTTATCCAAACATATACACAGTTTACTGAAAACAAGCATCAGCTAGCAAATACCATGGAATGAAGTATGTTTGCTGGATCAAATTACCTACCCAGATGTGAAATGTAAACAGGATCTATCACACACACACTAAACTAAACACAAATTGAGCAACATCCGAAATCCTGGAAGTCATTTGTGAGACAGAGTATCAGTACAGTTAAGACCTTGATTCACAAGCTAGTGCCAGCTGCAAGAACCATTTTCACTGACAAGAACTACAAGGCAAAAGTCACCCCTACATTTTTTTTTTAATTTATCAAGAAACAAAAGTACAACATAAGAACAGATATACATGTGCCTGAGATCTAAATATAGATTTACAACCTATGGCTGCAAACGTCCAAAATGAAAAAGCCATGGCTTACATTTGCCTAGCGTTTCACAACCATTATTTTAAGAAGGCTACTGTAAAAGGAAATTTTTATAAAAGTTTGAAACAGATCAGTGTTTTTTGCTTTGGCATTACTAATGGGCAACACTTTTCACTGAAGTACTGAATTTCTAGAGGAATTAAAAACATCTTATGTTCTAAGCAGAACAGACTGAAAGTATGGCTATCATTTATTAACACCATTTTTCAAGAAAAGCAAACAAAAATAAACTTTTATGATCAAAGGAACATATTCCCTGCATGCCTGTTGCAAATCACRTTTGAGTGAACATTTGGTACACTTTTCAGATGTTATTAGTTCTAAAAGCTATAGCATGCATTAGGGTATATAGGCAATGGTTCTGCCAAATAGACAAGGTGAAGAGGGAAGGGGTGTGAAAATCCCACATCTGAATAAATTCTAAACATCTGGAGAAAAAAGAAATCACATTACATCTGATCAGTGGAAGCTTAGATCAGGGTTTTCACAATAAATTCCTTTAGAAATATCATCTATCTTCAGTATACTCCTTGTTGGAGAAAAGGATCTGCCTTACAATGGCAGCTTTGGGCTGTGCAGAGATCGGGTCAGGGCAGAAGAGATGACAGCAAGTAAGGCTGCCTCTCCTCCCTCCACAGGCTCAGAGATCTTTGAGAAAGGAATCTCCTCAAAATTCAAATGCAAAGGAAGCATGTGAATAACAGTTAGGGAAATAAACTAAGAAAAATAAGGAGAGAAGTGAACAAAATCTAGGAGGAAGAGTTCAGAATTAAAGGTATAATAGTGCAGAATCATTATTAATTAAAAAAAAAAAAAAGTTACCAGTATGAGAGATAAGAAAAAGACAGAAGACTAAAAGTTTAGATGGTCTAGGGCAGAATGGGTAGCAAGTAAGGAAGAAATTAAAGAAGAACATGCTAATCAGAGGAGCTAAAAGGGACCATATAATACAAGGATTCACCATTCTTCTCCATCACTGCCACGTATCTAAGAAATCCACTAGAAATGTCCCGCTTCTACTGCGGATCCAAAAAAAGAGGTTTTCAGTTTCTTTCTGCTTCTGACCACATCAAATTTATGGCAATCACAGTTTAAACAGTTAAAGGCAGAGCTGAACACTAAGTTTTATATGATGGTGAGAAATGAAGGTCACTGTGGTCACAAGAATATGACAATCAATACAAGTTGTCCAACAATATCAAATACTGCTGTTCATCTGCTCAAATACTAGAAGTTTCTATTCCACATCATTTTTTCCTCATTTGATTTTATAACTAGCAGTGAAACTTAAAAATGGCTAAAAAATAATATATAAAAAGTATTTTGTGGCTCTAAGTCATCTTATTTACAAATGAAAATATTGACATCCAGAAGATTAATGCTTTATTTTAATGCTTAAGACACAAGTTCGTAATAACACTGTGTATGTACTATAGCAGAAGTAACTCAATTCCAAGTAAGAGCAAGTACCCTCTGTATTTAYTGTCAAGTATTCTGAATGTTGTAAAAACTACATGTTCATCTTACTGCCTTGAAATTTGGGATGCCACACAGGCAGAACTCCCAAATGCCACGTCATTTCAGACAAATGTCTCCAAAGCAGTTTCTGGGGGGCGGGGGGGCAATCACAAAATTCAACAACTGTTTAACGTTAAACTTCCAGATTCTACTACTACATTTTTCTGCATATGTGTGAATAAAATCATAGATTAGTTGTGCTGATGGTGTCGCTTATCCTTTGACTTTCTCTTCAGCTACTACATTTTATTCACTACCACTATAAGGAAATAAAGTCAAGTTCAATGCTCAGAGAAGTGTTAATAATCCCCAAATACTAAATTCTTGAGCATGTTTCTGAAGCTTTAAATCTGGTCACAGATGTGCTGGAAACTAGAAGTCCCTGTCCTTCTCATACAGTATTAATTTCCTTCTCCTACACAGTGATTTGAAAAAGCCATCGCCTGCAGGCCATGGTCTCTATGGTTCAACCCATATTTCTGACCATAATATAAGCCAAGATATAGCAGAATGCCTTAAATCTAACTCAAATGTAAATCACTGACACCAGGAAATGCAAAGTTCTGGTACAGGCCACCTCTGCACTGTGAGGAAACTGCCTGGAAGTAAGCAGAAGAAAACCAAGAGCGACAGTGAGTCAGTTGTATGGCCTAAGGACAGGCTGAAATAAGGATGGATAGAACACCTAGAGGAACTAGATACAGGTTTGGTTCATAGTTTGGGTTACTAATAAAAAAGAAGTGGGGTTAGACTATCCAGTGCACTGATATCTAGATACACACACATGCAGAGCAGAATAAATGATTTGATACTAATGATATAGTAGGATAAGCAAGCAAGTTGGACTGAAAATGAGTCAGGATGTTGCAGGGAGTGGAGAGGGAAAGGAAGAGAAGCACACATACTGATCTTCTCTCACATAAGTTACTGTAACTATTACATAAAATACCTGTCAAAAACTGTCTAGATCCATCTGTCCATTAGCAACTCCATCATTCAAGTATTTTAATGAAAATGTGCTATTCTTATCTGGTTAGAATAGGTATGCAGCACACTATCCAAAAACCACATAGCTCATTTGACCTTTACACAGGCAGAGCATCAAATTATGGACAAAACTACATGATAGTTAAAAGAAGGCAACTTAAATCCTGCAGAAAACATTTTAACTGTTTTTTAAAAAAGAAACACATATTTTAGCAAGATAGCCCAAAATATCTTAAATATTAATTTAGCAAAACTCATGTCTCAAAACTAAGAGGCAAAACTAAGAAACTACATCTATGCTATGCTAATTGTTGCCATCTTTGCCACAGCTGTAGTATGCCCCTAACACACATACACTCACATATTTTTGAATTAAATTTTAAAAGGCAACACAGTCCAAAAATCTTCACCTGTCTTACAGTAAAAATGCCAAACTACACCGTCAAAAAATGTCACTCTTGCTAAATGCTGCAGCCCTATGATTGGCACATATACAATATCACCTAACAAATACACTCATTCACTCCCCATTCAATTACAGTTGACATCCAACTTCCATCTTACTGCTGACAGTTCAACATAGCAAACATACTTCTCTGTTTCATTATTAACATAATGTACTCAATTCTAACATTAAAAATACCTAAAAGATAATTAAGAAAACAGGTGTATCACTCAGTAAATATATAGGTCAGGCAAAGGTCAGCCCACCGAAGTTGTGCCATACTACAGTCACAGCTTTACAAAGAAAAAAAATCATCCACCTTACAATGCACCTAAATTCAACAAGACAACAGAGCTAGAATGCTGAGAGGTTTCAGAGAGAATGACTAAGACTGTAACCACATGTATCTAAATACTACTTTGCGTTAATGTTGTTCTCAATGAGCTGAGAACCTGGTGACTTGACCTGGTGAGGGACCAGTACCTGGAATGCTAGTAATGGCTAGCAGGAAAAGCAGAGCATGGAATGAGTCTCCAGAAGTGTCATCTCTGAACCAAAAGTAAAGAAGAAAAATGGCTAATCCACTAAAGTTTATAAGATAGATTAATTTCATATGTATTTCTCTAACTCATACCTACTCACTTCAAGCCTGTTTCAAAGGCCATCTCTTCAAAGGAGCTAACCTGGTCATTGGGCCTTACCACCCCCACACAAGCCAATTACAGATTCATCACGCAGGTTTCCTGACCCATTCAGAAACTAAACACACACTCAGTGGGACAGACAACTGGAAGACAGCGATCTGATAAGCGTCAGAGACCTCGGCGCCCCAGGCCGCCGACAGGCCGAGGCGCGCGGGCCTGCCCCCAGCGGGGCCCGCCTCTGCCTCCGCCGCGCCGCGCCACGCCGCGCCGGGCCGGGCCGGGCGCCCCACCAGGCCCCTCGGCCTGCCCCGCGCCGCCCCTCACCCGCGTCGAGCCCCAGCTGGTAGCAGGCCAGCGGCTCCAGGGACAACTTGTAGCCCTCGAACTTGGGGTCCAGGAGGAGGCGCTTCGCCTTCAGGGAGCAGTGCGCGGCGGCCTCCATCCCCGGCGCGGCGGCGGCGGCGGCGCCACGAAGGCGCGCACAGGCCACGGCTCCCGGGAACCTGGCGGAGAGGCGGCGGCTCCCTCACCGCCGCGCGCCCTGCCGTAGCGCGGGGAGCAGCCGCGGGGCACCATGGGGAGGGTAGTTCCGGACGCCAGACCGCCAGCCTGGCGCCGCGGGGCGTGCTGGGAGTTGTAGTTCAGGCCCAAACGCGGTCGCGAACTCGGCGGAGCGGGGCATGCGGGCGGAGCGGGTCACACCCAGCCTCAGGCGCCAGCTGGGGCGCGCGGCATGCTGGGAGTTGTAGTTGGAGAGCTGGCTGCCGGGGGCCGGGCCTCGGCCTCCATTTCCCGGCGCCGCCGGGGAGCTGGAAGGTGGCGCGTTGTGCGTGCGGGGGTGGCGCCGTCTTCCGCTGGCGGTGGAGGGGCGGCAGCGGTGGGGGTGAGTCCCGCCGCCCGACGGGGAGCCGCCGCCTCTGCTGCGGCGGTGGCGGCCGCGCTGGGGGGCTGCGGCCGGGTTGGGGGGGCCTGGGCCTGCCGGGGGGGGCGGTGTCGCCGGCAGCCCGGGGGGAGTTTCCGCCGCCCCGGTTGTCGCTTCGGCCCTGCCCCGGCCGAGGGGCGCTTGGCTTCGGGGAGTAAAGCCCGGGCTTTACTAATATTGTTGAAACTTGCTCCTGCTTTGTACAGATCTGTGAAAACCTAGACTTGCAAAATGAATAAAGATGCCCAGATGAGAGCAACCATTAACCAAAAGCTAATAGAAACAGGAGAGCGGGAACGGTAAGTACATGTCCTACGCTATCCCTGTAAGATGCTTTAAATGTTATCAAGTGTGAATGACGTCTGGAAGTAGAGCCTAACTGAATTTAACTCCAAATTCTTATTTAATTCTAAATTCTAAATTGTGTTATATACATTGAAATTTCTCTTATTCTTAGTATGTTACTCCAGGATATATATTCCCCTGTTCTTCACCCAACATGAGATAAAGTGTAATTGGGCAGGCAGACCTACGGTTAAAGACGTACATAGTACAGGACTCTGCTTTGGTGGAGCAAGCTTTATTTATTTTGAAAACCTGATCACAAGTGAAATATTCCAACTTTGAAAGCCTGGAAATATTTGGCAGCAGACTTGACTCAGGGAGCTGAAGTGATTATATCCTCACGTTTCTACCTTTTTTCTGTGGCTGTAGCAGCAAAGCTGCCTGAAGAAGTACTGTGAATCAGCTCCTGAACCAAGACCTTTTTATGGTCCAACATGGTAAAATTAACTGAAATTGGTAGAATCCATTCAGGATAGGATTCACGTGCTGTTCAGCCATTGCTGCTGCTGCTCTTGTCAGTCACCTATGAGCAGTAATTGTAGACTTAATTTTCCTACTGATGCATATTTAAGTTAGGAATGTTTGCTTCTGCTAGCAAGAATTCAACTTTTTGTCTTAACAGCCTTAAAGAGTTGCTGAGAGCCAAGTTAATTGAATGTGGCTGGAAGGATCAGTTGAAGGCACATTGCAAAGGTAATGGTAGCCAACTAACTAATGTCCTTTGTAATCAACTAAGGTTCTAGCCAAATGTCACAGATGAAAGCTTCACTGCCTAGCAGTCAATCTTAACAAGACTTAGGCAAGAAGAAAGTGTCCGTGACAATTGATCTAAGATGTAAGAAAGCATCTTGCTGTCTTCTGTTGGCCTTGAAATTGTCAAATTTCTTCTCTGATCTGAAACTCATTAGGCTTCTGAGAAAAGTATTGGTATTGGTTCCCTAGGTATTAATGGTGATACAGCTTTTTGTTTTGGGGACTTCCTAATCACAGGAGAATAACAACAAGAAAAATGAAATTGAGAGAAAACAGACTGTGGTAAACAACTTACAAGCACAGAACTGTGTCATTTGCATATGGGAGTGAGAAAGAAAAGTGCCTTTGTATTCCTCCTTTCGAATACATTTCATGAAAATAAGATAATCTGCCTAGATGAGAGAAAACAACCTGAAGTCTTTCATGTTGAATTAGCCGTTTATCATTACTGCAATAGACAGATCTGTAAATTGCATGAAACTGTTATTTTATCAACAGCACTTTCCTTAAAGCACACAACAAATCCCTTGAACTTTTGCCTTTATTCTGATAACTCAATATTCAATTAGTACATTTTTCATTTTGTAGACCTAAGAGTATTAAATCACTATCATAGCAGGATTTGCAAAGAAGGCTAAATGATTAATTCTTGCAGTTGTCTGCCTGATGCCTCTGCTAGGGATTATGTATCATAATAGTATGGATAATTAAATAAATGTTTATCTGGCCTTAACTACTACAGTTTATAATCAGTTATGCAAAAGTTATTTGAAATTGCTGGTTCTATACTGACACTTTGAATTGCAACTGCTGAGAAAGAAAATATCAGATTAGTCGTTCCTGTTAAGGGCATAATAACCTCCAATAGAAGGGGCAGTTATTTTTTTTGGTATTTCCACCTAGATCCTCTTGCAATTGTGGATTAGGACCAATAATTAAGCAGTACATGATGAGCTTTTACAGGAAGTTGAACCAGGAAAAAACAGTGTTCAAACAATACATGTGGTGTCAGTTGGTAAAGCAGACTTTGGTGTCTTAGGGGCTAAGATTCTTCAGACCTTTTACCTAGTGACATATAGTTAAAACATTCATGTTTAAAAAACACATTCTAGAACTATGCTGCTGAACTCAAGACTCTWTTCAGCATTGACTTCTGCATTTTCAGTAGTCTTCAAGTTTTATAAGTAGAGAATTTCTTTGAACAAATACTAGAATGTATTAATCACACAGCATTTATCATAGCTTTTATATTTTTGCAGTAGGTTTTTACCTGTCTCAGATTTGCTTTTTCTTTGCTGAAATATGGATAGAGATGTTGTTTAAACCAATTAGGAAGATAAGTATTTACAACTCTTTTGTGCTGTCCTTTGTTGGATGTTAAATTGAGGTCTTGTATACACAATGTTGAGGAGGACAGATGCAATTGGAACTATTTGTTTGGTGAAGTGAGCAGACCAACTCACAAACTACTACAACACTTCCAGTAATACRCAAGTTTGGTAATATTCAGATAAGCTTATACTTTGTAACATTAGATTTCTAAAATATGAGCTGGTTGAGATGCATCAGTAGGGGTAGGTTCACATTCTTAAACCTATAGTATGAATTAGAGACTAAATCCATTGTAATATAAAGTAGATACTGAGTTAACAACGTAATTTTAGATTGCACACTAGTCTTCTCTGACCTATATGCATGCAGGCTTGGTATCTTAATCATTGGCACAGGTTTTGTCTTATAATGAATGGACTGAAAGTCTTCAAATGTCTGTCTTGGCCTTCTTTAGATGTGATTAAAGAAAAAGGATTAGAGCATGTTACTGTTGATGATTTGGTGGCAGAAATCACTCCCAAAGGCAGAGGTAAGAAAATTAAATGGAAAAGTGACTGTGATCATGCATTAACAAATATACCTACCTATATTTCAAGGTTAGTTTCAAAGCAGTACTGTGAACTAGCTTATGTTGCATGTGAAGGAAAAGTGTTAATAGCTTGATATTAACTGAAAACAAAATGTTTAAATTTGTACTATGTAACAGCCATTCTTTTTGTACTGAGCCTTGTGTATAAAATACTTTTGGAGGTTACTTTATGTAGTCATATGAGCCTGTCTTCATATTTATAATTAACTTAATAGTCCCAGGAAAATTTCTGTCACTGAAGTGACATTGCCTTAGGTATGTAGCAGAGATTTTTTTTTTTTTTTTTTTTAATTCCAACTGTTTCTTAGACAAAAACCTGAACTGACAGGGTACTAGCATAAAGGGTAGTGGGAAAAGCAAAGGACAGAACATGTGCATGCACACACACACACACACACACACGGAATTCTTTATATATACAGTTCTACTTGGAGTGTCTAAGAAGCTTTGCTGCTAGTGGGAGAAACTTCATTAACTTTTAAATAAAAATAGACCTTCAAAATAACTTGCTGAAGATTCTTATTCTGAGGTCGTGGCTGAGAGATTTTTGCTTTTAAATTTGTGAAGAAAAAGGAACCCAAGATAATCAAACAAAAGGAAACAAATCACCAGAAATTAGAATAAGCCTTTCCCCTAAATGCTCAAATTTCTTGATTATGGCCAGGTAAAAACCTGCCTTTATTCACAACAATAGAACCCAATAGACTTCAATTTTAGCCTCTTTTAAATAAGAAAAAATAGATATGTGTTATATTAAAAAAAAAAAAAAAAAAAGTAACTTTGGTTACCTCAGGTATTAACAGAATTGCAAGAACAAATTTGAATATAAGTAGCTGTTGCAAAAAGTTGACTTTGGCTATCCTATTTTTTTCTTTTTTACTTATTTTCTTATTTGTTTCAGCCTTGGTTCCGGACAGTGTAAAGAAAGAACTCTTACAAAGAATAAGAACCTTCCTTGCCCAGCATGCCAGTCTTTAACTTTGACATTGTCTTGGATACGGTGTTTCTGTATTATGTCAATCATGTCAGGATTGGAATGCACTTTCCATACTGAAGGATTGATTTTTATTTTTTTTTTATGATGAGTTGAAATTCCATTGCACTGCATCAGTTTCTTAAATTTGGTGTTATTTTAATAAAAAAAATCTTTTGTGGACTCGTGATTTTAAGGCTCCTTTCTCCTGTTGCTTCATGAGTATGTTGTAATATGATAACATCTATTTCATTTTTTTCAATTTTCAATAAACCATAATTTTGTACAGTTTTTATTAACCAGTCAGTCTGATGAGTGCTTATTTRGGTTTTCCAAAAACTTCAGTAAACATATGTGTTAAATAGAAATGCTGGGGAGGGGGGAAGTCTGGAAAACAGGATGTGATGTGCCACTGAGCAAATCCCATTTAATTTCCCAAGTAGCTAGACAGCGTGAAGAATTTAAAGACTACATAAAGTTGGTGGTGGTATTTTTCTCACTACTTTATTGCTAGAAAGTGAGTAGTTCAGTGTCTCAGATTTGCCTTTTAAATATTCATTCAGTAATTCATAGCAGGTTGGTTTCGTTAAACAAAAAAATGCACTCCATCCTTCATCAATAATGCTCTCTTCTCCTTTTCCTCTTTAGTTAAAGAGAATCACTGTTCTGATCCATGACACCTGTTTTCTGGCTTTGCCTATATTACTGATAACTATAAAAGACATGGTTCTCTGGGCCCTTTTGAAATGTAAGTGCTATTCAATAATATGGCAACATAAGTCTCTCAGACTGATAAATCTGAAATTCTCGTGGCTGGAATGCAACATCAGCTCAGTCTATAAATAACTGCAAGAATAAACTTGAGTCAATTCATTTTTCATAGTAGCTGAGTCACACAATAGTATCTAATTGCTCATTCAGCTTCTGCTTCTCCTGTGCTTGATAATGTATTAGAACTTAAAAGTTGACAGAAATTAAGCATTCTTACTCCAAAGCCCTTTTCTCGATCCCATATTTATCAAGTGTATAATTCTTAATGGTCCTCATTAGAAAAAATGCTCTAAAAACTGGCACTTTCAGATAAAGTAGAGCTATTCTTCACTAGTTGCTTAGAAACGCATGCCTGCTCCAGTGGACTTTTTTCCCATTTTCTGACAGTTCATGTGCACTCTTACCCAAGAAGTCCACTAGATGGCAGCCCCATCTTAAATTTAAGGAAACCCAGTGTGGCTCTCCTTTCTACAGTCTCAAACTCAGTGCATTGCATGATCTGCCTCTTCCCAATTCAGTCAGTTTTCTAAAAAACTAATAAGCCTTATGACAGAGCTAAGATTATATTTCAGATGCTGAGTGGTTACTGTGAAGCCAGGCAGCTGGGGCAGCAACTGAGCTAAGCAAAGTCTCAACTGTCAATTTTAACAGCTGAGAGGAAATGTCAGAAGTGACTATCAGAGTGCAAGTGTTTTATTAAATTGTCTGCTAATACTATAAATGATTGAGCAGCGAAGTGAGAGAAGAACCTATCAATAAGTGAAAGGTTAAATATTCCACTAGAAAGAAGCAGTATGAACTCGGAAATGCTGATGCTGAATGAGACAAGATGTACTAACCAGGAACACCTCTCTGCACAAGGCAGAGTTTCTGCCCAGGCTGGAACTTAGCATGAGCCAGGATGAGGGATCTGCTGCATTATATCAATGCTCCTTTTGAGGCCCCATGTTTGAAATCTGCCTTTATGCCAGTTTGAGCATTCTTGCTATAGGTTGCTCCCCTGAGTGACAACCTCCTGTTTTTGCTTTAACTGTAGGTTTTATTCTCAGGAGAATGGGATGGCTTTGTTTTGTAGACTGTTACCTGCATACTCCCAATTTTTCCTAATCTGATTGAGAATTGAAAACAATTGGTAACATTCAGGATTCAGCCAGAACTGTATTGTTGATGATTTCTTTTTTCACTCTGAAAAAGAAGATAATCAGTGCTGCTAAGGTTCCAAACCTCTTTTTACATGCATATCATTAACTCAAAATTTCAGCATTTTCAATATCATGAAATGAATCTGTTCCTTACAGGGTTTTGGTAAACAGGGCCAAGAACTAGATGGTTAATGTGACAATTTAAGATTGATGTAAATTACATTAGCTGTGGGTGTATGATTTCTTTAGATGGTAGCCATATATATAGTCTAGCAGCTAATTCAGTTTGCTTATTCTGTAGACATGCCTATAATAAATAGATTCTGTTTGTGTATTGGCATTGAAATAATGGGTCAGATAACAGCTGGAGTAAATTGGTATATCTCTGTGTGTTCACTAGACCAAATTCTGTGTGACAGTAAATTGAATAGTTCTACTGACATCAATGAAAGACCAACAGAGAAAAGTTAGCTCATCCTCCCCTTTAGTCAGGCCCTCAGGGCTCTGAAGCACAGTCTGGAAAACAGAAGCACACAGTTAATTGAAACTATTTAGATTTTAATTTGTTTGATAATTATTTCCATGTGAATACTTCTCCATGTTGACACGGTCCAGGTAAAAGAGGTTATAGAGCAGTAACATCACCAAGGAATTGTAATGGCATATCAAACTTACAGTTGCCTGCCTTCAATAGAACTTTATCATTTTGCCACCATAAATTTTTCAATTGATTCTATATTTGTCTTGTATTTCTATTACCTTTTTTTCCTTCTTCTTCATTCACGTTTTACTGATGTAATTTTTTAGCATGGAATTTTATCATTTTGAGAACAGGTATGTCTGAAGTCTGTCTGAATCCAGTAAGAATGCATCAATGCTATTAAAAATTTCTTGTTGCTTCTCAGTTCTTCTTTCTGGAGGGTTGTTTGGGGCGACAGCTCTGCGCCACATAGCCTGTGTCCTCATCTTTTCTTTCACATAATTGAATAGAAGTTTAGTTGTAAGGATTGTGGCACTTGGATAGGTTAGCTTTATCTTACTTGTTTTTTGACTGAGTTTTCACCGAAGCAATGAAGAATATCCAATACAAAAGCAATGAAAACCTGAAGGCTCTCTTTAATTTAATAAATATGTGCAATTGAAATCAGAACTGTGTTCTACTTGGCCTATTTTTATCAGCTCTTTAGTTTCTAAAAGAAACAGCTGTGGTTGCAAAGCCAAATTTTTTGACTGGAGCCCAAAATGAGGAAAAATAATTTCCTTTCCTCATAAATAATTTTACTTCACAGCTTCAGTGTAATGAATAGGTTAATCAGCATTCTGCTTGGAATCAAAGAAAGTCTAATCTTGCTTCAACATATTTCACATTTACCTTTGTGCTTTCTCCATCTGAACAATATTATTCTTAAAATGTTCTTTACATTTACCTTATAACAATTTAAGTGATTTACTAGTAGGTCATTAAAAAAAAAGTCCCTCTATGAAATCCCRGCTGATTTGTGTTGGTGTTACTAGGAAAGAGGCTATCCATTATTTCAATTATTGATCTGGAAGTAAATACCAAGTTGCTTTTGATAAAATCTGTGGTTGGCACACTCATCGGTGAATACCGATAAGGGCAGAGCAACCTGTCCTGTTCTGTTGGCTGACTCCATTCAAGTATCTGCATACTAATTCAGCTCAGTGCACARAGGGTGAAAACAACACTAAATTCCCGGGAAAGCAGTGATTCTGAAAATCATAGCGAAAAGCTCATCATCTGTTTCCATATGATCTTTGCATATATTTGAGCAGAGATGAGCATAACACTGATCTTATCTTTGTTTACTGTATTGATGAGACTGACCCTCATGATGTGCAATTTGCATTTTTGAAAGGAAGTAGAAAAAATGGAGTGGTTACAGAAAGGAGAAAAAATAATTATTTAGGGCTAGCATTGCTCATTAGGCTCTTTACATTCCCCAGTGTTAGTTTATTGAAAAAAAAAAACTGAGAGAAAATATAGTTGTGGTGTACCACAAGGTCCACAGAGAGAAAATACTAAACAAAGGGCACTTTAACAGAAAAAGATATAGACCAGTAGATGGAAATAGAAATCTGACAATTTCAAATTTTAAAAAAGATAGGGTATATAAAAGTACAGCTGCTTAGTCACTGGAACAAACTATAAAGAAACATGGGGCTCCTTCATTTTTCAATGCTTTCCTGAATACTGGTGCCTTTCTTGAAGAGCTTCTTTAGCCCAGAGTTACTCAAACTTTCTGGAGTTTCAATACTTGTCTTTCTGTGTTCCCTGTAGTTGGCAGCAGGAGCTCAGCTTCTTTCAGCTGAGAAATGAAAACCAGCTTAAATACTGTGTTTACACTTACTCTCCCATCCAGAAGAAACAGAGGTATCCCCAAAAATTTAAGGTACAAAGCAATTCACTGGCTTGTGTAAATGTTTTCAGCTTTTTTCACTCCCCTGTTCTGGCAAAGCTTAGCAGCATCTGAAATGTTATTTTCTAACATTTTCCAGTATGAATCCTTCAATGGATCCTAAGGACTGCGCTGCCCATAAAGAGAAATGCTGCTTTCACTAAACACAAGCAGAATTTATTAGTCTCAGTACAGGTGTAATTGGGTGGAATATAATGCCCTCGGAGGCTATGAAGGAAATCTCAGTAGCAGTTCAGCATTACAAAATCTTTTAGTTGTTTGGATTGAAAAATGCTCCCATCTAGCTAACCTGTTGGTTCATTTTTTTATGTGTATTTCATTCTGAGATAAGTTTCTGACCAAATCCTGTATCAGATTGCTAATATTTGAGTAGTTCAGATTGCATTTCAAAATACCTGTTGACATTTTTTTTGCAAGAGGGTGTCTCATTTGATAGTCAATGGGTAGAAGAAGACTGTTCTCTTTCCCTCTGTTGAATAAAGATCAGAAAGAGTATTATCTATGCCTAGTTTTTACCTATTGAATGCTGCAGTGATGAAGATGGCTTAAATGCTTCCTCACTATCATGAGGCAAAAGGGGAAATTTGATAAAGACTGGAAGATGTATTCCCTGCTCATTTCCTTTCTTTGATTGTTGTGTCCCCTAGCCTACATCTGTGAGGTTACGCAGTTAAATTAAAAAATGGTTGTCCGTTCCTTCCCCCCCCCCCCGCCACCAAAACTGGGATCTACATGTCCCAATCCAAATTTAATTGAGACAGTAAAGTTCGTCTGAAGCTTACATTGATTTTGGGAGCTCGACACTTCCAACATCCATGTAAGTGCTCAGGTGAGAATCTGAACCCTGTTTTGAAGTTTCTGATCTATGAACACAGGTCTTTTTGCTGAGTTGGTTTGATTTAAAATGGGAAAAGAAAAAGGAAAAGTCATGATTTATTTATTTTTTTTCTGCTAAATTCTCTTCCTGACTTTAAAAGAATTCTTCTTGAAAGGAGGTGATTAGATATGACAAAAGGCATGAACTTTTTCCAGTATTTTCATGAAGAAAAATCCCTATTATCACAAACTGCCAATGTTCTGCACTATAATGAATCAATTCCAGTGCAAAGTGTAAAATTACCTCTTCCTTACTATTATGATAAAATATACTTGGTTTCATGTTTTAAAAAAGGAAAAGAGACTTGCATCTCACCAATAAGTGGACAATTTTCTAACAAAGGGTGAAGTATAAAGAAACAAAGAACAGCTTCATGACTCCCACCCCATCCCCCCAAAATAGAAGGAAAATCCTTTCCTTTCCTTCCTAAATGCTTTCCCCAACAAAATTTCTTTACCTTATCTTTTCATGATATGCAATGTCTCTTCTATTTATCTAAATGCAAATCACTGAAATACACACGTGCATGCATGCACATACACAAACATATCCATGTAGCTAACTACTTCTATAAAGCAACGTTCTAGAAACTCAAGTATTTAGAGGATTTGAACTCAAATGCAAACATTATGCCTAGGATCCATCTTCTATTAATTCGGTTATAGTGCACAGAAGTCTTACTTCCTTAACAACAAACATATGGAAGGCTGCACATATAAGTCAAGGAAAATTACTTAATGACTAAATACTACATGAGGGAAAGAAAGATTTTCTATGTAGTAATGAAGTGATAAATTGGTTGCATAAAGAACAGGTCCCATTAACTTCTCCCTAATTTGTAGCTGTAGAATAGGAGAGATGTGAAGTAGACAAAGCCTAAGCTTTCTTTCCATATAACAAAGCTAGGGAGTTAATATTTTTCTGACAATTCTAATATTCTTTTCTAGTTTAGTTTATGCATCTGTTTTTATCTATTGAATTTAGCAGTAAAAACTAGAGCCAATATGGAACATAATCATCTAAAACASATTTGAAGTGGAGTTTAAATACAGATATCCACATTTGTTTCTTAAAAGCTGCTCAACTGCAACCACGTGGCATTTATTGATGGGATTGGATTTCTGCCAACATGCAGCAGCAGCAGCAACCACTGCTTTCCTTAAGATATGGCTGAATGAAGAGGAAATAGTTGGGATAACTTCCATATAGAGCCTAATAGTTAAACCATGTAGTCAAGATCTAAATACTGGGTAGATGGGTTTGGGTTCTTTTATGTGGGAAAGGGAAGAAAGGGGCTGGTTCCCCTTCCTCCCTAACCTTCCTCTCCCCTTCCCCCAAGATATGAGGAATCCCTCAATTTATATCTTTTGCCTTCTAGTAGAATGAATGGTCTTATCGATAGGCTACAGGTTTTTCTGCTGGGAGTCATGGGGAGGAATATCACTCTGATACTCCTGTTCAGTTGTGCTACTATGAAAAACAAATGCTGAAGCCTGGTTCTGTAGCCTAGTGGTTAGGTCACTCGCCTGGTGGGGACAGAGCAATCTGGGCTCAGGTACCTTCTCCCAGCATACTTTCTGTCTTTAATATTAAACCACCATCATAAAAATACAAAACCGGCTTAAGAAGGAGGAGCTGATGCTGTCAGCAGGGAGAGGAATCCAGGATCTTTTTTCCAGGAAATTTCTGAGCATCGAGCTAAAGTCATACATTCTTCATCACCTTAAATTCTCTACAGCACTGAACAAACAAACACATCTTTTTCAACCTCAGGGGAGTATTCTTTTCAAGTGACTGGGGTTCTGCTCCCCAAAAAGGTCTTGCCAACTGGCCAGGCTCCAGTTTGGAGGTTACTGCCTAGTGGAAATGCCAAAAGAAGTCAGAACCCTGGATCGTTCTCAGGGGAGCAACTCAATCTACCCAGTTCTGCAGAAGGCCAAACCCCTCCTGCCTGCCCTGTGCTCAGGGAGACCTTCACACTCAGTGCTTCTCTTGGGCATCTCCTGACCATCGTTTCCAAATAAAACAGTTAGGATGTGCGCCTGCATTCTCTGATGTCTGAGTTTAGTCCATAAACATCTTCAGGGTTCAGAAGACACAACTGATAATACAATCCAATAATGAGATTATTTTAATTCCAACAAAGTTATATCTTGACAATGTTTTGGAGGTAAAAGAATCTGAATTTGAAATTTAGTCCTGAGAGCTGACTGTTTATATGAAAAAATTCTTCTTCTATCATATTTACATCCTGCTATAAAAGCCTATAAAATTTTCAATGACACRCTAAGGCATGTGGCCTTTTCTTCCACATAGACATAAAAAACCTGGAGGCAAATAACAAGAATCTAACATATGGCTGATCATAATAGGAGCTCCCATAGTAGGAAGAAAAATTYGAGCTTCAGTAGCTGAAGTTTATCATTGCTTTCTCAAACAGCCTAACCCCCAAAAGGGGACCAGAGGTGATTATTTAAATTTCCAGGAAAACYGAACCCTCTAAAACTCACTTTTTAATTATGCAGTCACTAAAAGAATATTTACATAAACTCATCATGATAGTTCAAGTTCATTTTCAGAACATAACTATTTAAATATTATGATGGTTATGTATAGACAAATTGGGGAGTTAAATTACATAATCAAATTCATTTCTGGTGTGGAGATCAAAATAGTTCTGAGAACCTTTGCTCGCATTGCTGAATTGTCTGAGTAATCTCAGATAAATTTATTTGAATGTAAAAAATTCAAATTAGTCACTGTTTGTCAAGTAAAAGCCAGCTATGTGACCAGAAATCATATATTTCATAGTCGGGTAAAAATTCTTATCGTGCTTTGTAAAAATCATTACTGGGCCTGTCCTCAACTGTAGTATAATCATACCTAGCTGACCCTTCCAGGCAGTTAACAACTGATCATTAGTCCCTGATAACACAGACAGCATAAGAGCCATTTGGGGAGGGACTGGCACGTGGAAGCAGGCCTAGCAATATGTCACATTATTTATGCCTTAAATTCCCAAGCTCTTTAGTAAGCCCAAATGTGCCTTAGTTTTAACAAAAGGACAGTTTCTTGTGTGTGCTTAAACGTAACCCTGGAACCAAGATAAAGTGCCTTTCAGCCTGTGGAGTGATGGATACAACACAAATCTGGAGTTTTACAGCTTCTTTATTCAAATGCCAAGCTTAACCCAAGGTCAAGTCTAACCTAGCTGTAATGAAATACCCTGGAACACTACAGGCACGATGTGTAAAATATAATACTTTACTGATTTCTGATTTACTTTCATAAGATACTTTAGGAGTGCTGTAAACCCAACCCTCAGTATTTAACTTCTCTAGCTCTAGTCCTAATTTTAGCTTTAATCTTAGTTAGTTTCATGTCATCTAGTGATCTGACATAGCTTCACACTTGTCTTTCACCATAGTTAGGCAGGATGCAACATAAAGTCTGATCTTAGGCCCTTCTTTATCTAACTAACCCTAACAATAACACTAAATGCAACTTTAATTATAGCTTGAACTGCAGCTTGGCGATGCATACCGTTAACAGCAACCTCGTGATTGGAATAAAAGTGTGTCATCTGATTGTTTTCATAGCTGATCCTACCACTCTCTACTCAGGAGTCTGGTTTTCATGAGTGTAGATATACTCCCCTTCCCATTTCTCACATTACCACAGAATAATTAGATCCAGTTTTGTTACACTAGTGTGTATATTCTACTGGAGCTAAGACTGAGAGAAAAAGGTGTTTTTATACTATTATTGAATAGCTTTGCCTTTATTCAATATCAGTGAAAAGAGTTGGAATCAGTTTGTCCAGCCTAGGAAGATGTTAACCTCTAGATCTTTACTGTTAACCACAATACTCAACTGAAGTCCCCTCATAATTAAGTTTTTACATTAGCAGATTAGAAGGTCCAATGTTTTGGGGAAACCAAAAAAGAATGCTTTAATATGCAAATTTAATACCCATAATGTCTTTTGACAGTTTTGAATATGATTTCAGAGTTGTTAAAAGTTAGTTTGTTGAATTTTCCCACAAAGGCCTTTCATTGAGAAATTTCTAGAAATTTCCTCTGCAAGGCATGTCAAGCCTTGAAGAGCATTACAGAAGGCATTTAAGGTATGGTTGTAGAAGCAGCAAAGAGTAGAGCTTCAGTCGTTAAGGAAGAAACCTTTAATGAGAAAAAAGGTTTTCATGATTATCTGCCTACTTACTTGGGAAGGAGGACAGATTTTAATACACACTAGACCTGCACGGATTGCCTGAAGGCCCTCAAATGCTACAGACATTTAGAGAAAGAAAAGTTGTCGTTGGCTTCTGTGGGTTCCTTATGCTTTTCATTTTGAGCTTCTGGGAAGGAACATATTCCTGCAAGAACTAACCTGATCATTAAGTATCCCATACCTGCATGAGTATCTAAAATGTCTTGATTGGCCTAAACTTAGGCAAACTCTTTGGGTGACAATTTACTTAGATATTGCCAAAAAATAGCTGCTCAGGAATACTACAAAGGAATAAAAATATATATGTAATGATGGAACTGCCCTCTCATCTGGAGTTAAGATAATTAATGATGAATTTTCGAAGAGTAAGATATGAATCCTATAGCAGCAGTATAGAAATTGACTTTTGAATTTGATAGTAAAAATCTGCAATTTTTCTGTGGTTGACACTACAAAACTCTACTTTGACCAGAATCAAATAATCAAGGTTAAAATCTCTTCCACAAATGTGAAGCTTGAGTCATGCCACAATTCAACAATACCGTAAATGAGAAAATGTACACTTTGATAAAAAGTTAGCTATTCATAGCTTTAATGAATGATTGAACAGTGATAGATGGCACTCATTAACTAAATGAAGAACATCAGAAGAAAAATTCATATTAAAAGAGGGATTGCATTCTTTTTATAAAGGGAATGAAGCTATTAAATGTCTTCCCTAGCAGAATGTGAGTTATCAGGGATGGCAACCATCCAGTGTCTGTGGAAAAATAATCTATTAAGTGATGGAAATCACTTCAGATACATTTAAGTGACACTAGCAATCTTGCAAAATGCTAGCTGATATGATTGGGATTTTTAATCTCTAATATCTATAAAACAAAAGTATTAATTTAAAGAAACCTAGTTCCATAAGAAACTTTGTTTACTACAGCTATACTATATTCATTGTGACAATGAAATATGTAAGATTTAGAAAGATCTCTTTGGGAAAACAAACTGATCCAAAGGAATTCTCTTCATTAAAGAGCTAAAGGTCAATGACATTTTCGAACAGAGAAATACTTATCCCTGAAAAGATTTCTTCTAGCAATGAAGTTATGTTTATACTATTCTTAAATTTGAGGTTGCATAATTATGCTTCTATGAAGATAGTTATTCTGTATTATCAGTCTGTCAGTTTCCTGTTTTTTTTTCTCATTAATGCGACAACCACACATAAGTCTGTTGTGCATTTAGGAGCATAGTGTGGGTGGGCCAATCTGGCAGTTTTTATATTAAGTGTGGGTGTTTATATGCATATTTTAAAATGTTTCATTCTCAGTGTGGTTTATTCTCTATTGAGTATATAGACTGTAATGCTCAAAACCTGAATGTATTCTCTAAGGAAATGCCATTGGCTATCTTCACAACCCCAGCTGTCCCACTGTGCTATGCTCGCAGTTTTGCTTTTATGTGTGAAGGCAGATGATGATCATTTTCATTTCTGCTTCTTCAGACAGAAAACTACACTGAAAGACATAAATCTTTGCTACACAAATGGTTTTGAAATGGTGCTTAAAATTAAAAACCTTATTGCGTATATTGAGTATCTTTTACTGAATGCAGTGTCTACATGCATAACAAAGTCCAGGCCTGAGGGCGCTGCCAGTCCTTTCCGTCCCTCCCCACCCCCCAAGTCCCTCCCACCCTGCCCAGGCCTGTCCCCATTTCAGCCCAGCCCAGGGCCCTCAGTCCCTGCCCCACGACGCCACAGCRGTGCCTGCTCCATCCCTGACCCTGCCCCTGCCCTGGGCCCTGACCCACGTCCTGGCCTTGGCCCATCCCCATCCTAGCAGGTGTGCCCAATTCTGGGGCTGGGGCTGCCCTGGCTGCCCCCGATGCCCCCACCCTTGTGGGCGGTGGGGTGGGCCCTGGTGGCCAGGCCCGGCCCCGCTGTCCTCAGGAGCCCCTGGCAATACTGGTGTCCCAGCCTCCAGGGAGCAGCTCCCCAAAAGGTTGCAGAAATGAATTTAGAGTGTCTGTCAGCATTTGAAAAGAGGGAGATGAATGAACCCAATGTGATACCAGCTCCTCCCTCAAAGAGCCATCTTCCTGCATCTCACTCTTCTATGCCTGAAGCAGCTGGGTAGAAAACAGCAACCAGCAGGGCATGGCATCCACCCCTCCCCAGGCAACTCCTGGGTCAACACCTCTTTCATTACTGCGGTGGCTCTCCTAGCAAATAACTCCTCCCTCCACACACAAGCACACACAAACCGGCTGGAAGAGGAGATACTGCATGTTTGCGAGGACCTCTGTTACCATGGAACCTACCCTGGATATAGCAGAGGAGCACTTAATTTTGTCTTTTGCCTGGCAGTAGTGCGATGGTAGCTCCCACTCCTAGAATGCTCTAAACACTTGTCAAGTTCTTCTACTGAAGATGTTCCTCTCTGAATGTAAAATCTTCAAAAGCAAAATCATCTGAATCACCAAAGACTTTGAAGGACAAGAGGTGGAATGAGCAATGCTTCCTCCAAAAGAGGACTCCTTGCTTCAGTGTTTCCTGACATATTTCCACATTCAGATGGCTTTTAAGGATCCTGTTCTTTAGTACCTGAATTTCCACAAGAATTGTATAATAGCTGTGATTCCATTCAGTGGCAAGCTAAATGTTACAGCATTCAATGCTACAGCATCTGGCTTCTTTGATGGAACTGTGTTTGCAATCTGATGGAGCTACTTCAGTGCAGCATAAAAGTCTTTCTTAACTTTAATGATAAATTCATCCTTCTCATTCAACAGAACACTTTTACAGTTCACAGAATTAATAAACTGGGAATGTAGAGGAACAACTTTAATACATTTTTCCCAGACTAAAGAATCTCAAAATATAAATGTGAACTTGGTGTCTACAAGTACCAAGAAGAATTGGTAAAAATGCTCAGAAAGATGGGTGATATAAAGAAAGATTATTTAACATAATTAAATGACAGACCCATACTACTAAAAAATGAGTATTTGACAACCTCATCAACTTTACCAAAAAATGAAAGCTACCACCACATGATGAGCTGAACATCTAAGGAGAGTTCTGCTTATTTCTCCACTTTTCATGATTAGTAGTAGTCCTGTAGTCTGGTGGTCAGGACAAATCACAGAATCACAGAATGTTTGAGGTTGGAAGGGACCTCTGGAGATCATCTAGTCCAACCCCCCTGCTCAAGCAGGGTCACCTAGAGCACATTGCACAGGATTGCGTCCAGGCGGGTTTTGAATATCTCCAGAGAAGGAGACTCCACCACCTCTCGGGGCAACCTGTTCCAGTGCTCTGTCACCCTCACAGTGAAAAAGTATTTCTTCATGTTCAGATGGAAGTGTCTGTGTTTCAGTTTGTGCCCACTGCCTCGCGTCCTGTCGCTGGGCACCACTGAAAAGAGTCTGGCTCCATCCTCTTGACACCCTCCCTTCAGATACTTGTACACGTTAATAAGATCCCCTCTCAGTCTGCTCTTCTCCAGGTTAAACAGGCCCAGCTCTCTCAGCCTTTCCTCATAAGAGAGATGCTTCAGTCCCCTGATCATCTTTGTAGCCCTTCGCTGGACTTGCTCCAGTATGTCCATGTTTCTCTTGTACTGGGGAGCCCAGAACTGGACGCAGCACTCCAGATGTGGCCTCAGCAGGGCTGAGTGGAGGGGGAGGATCACCTCCCTCGACCTGCTGGCAACRCTCTTCCTCATGCACCCCAGGATACCATTGGCTTTCTTGGCCACAAGGACACATTGCTGGCTCGTGCTTAACTTGGTGTCCACCAGCACTCCCAGGTCCTTCTCCACAGAGCTGCTTTCCAGCAGGTCAACCCCCAACCTGTACTGGTGCCAAGGGTTATTCCTCCCTAGGCGCAGGGCCCTGCACTTGCCTTTGTTGAACTTCATGGGGTTCCTCTCCGCCCACCTCTCCAGCCTGTCCAGGTCTCTCTGAATGGCAGCACAGCCCTCTGGTGTATTGGCCACTCCTCCCAGTTTTGTATCGTCGGCAAACTTGCTGAGGGTGCACTCTGTCCCTTCATCCAGGTCAAATGAATCCCTGAATCCCTAGAAATGATGAGCTAAATCCACTGGGGTTGGTTAAGTTAGGCAGAAGATATATAATTTAAAGTTCTGTGGAACTAGAGAGGACTGAGAAAGGTTTTATCTGTATTAGCTGTCAGGAAGAGTGAAAATGAAGGTTACTTCCTCTAGCAGGACACGTAGTTTTTACGGAAAAATACTTGAAGAAAGTACAATGAACTGAATGGTACAGTTTGGAGATGTAAGAGACTTTATATCTGTGCTTTTTTAGAAGTGGGCTAGGAGTCCTGGTGAGAAGGGGGCAAAGTTTCCATTTACCTGATCTACTGAGCTTATTTAATGGTGTAATGCAGTTTGGAAGCATTCACAGAGCTCAGAAAATCTTACATTAGGTTACTCAGTATCTTCCTCCTCCTTTCTTCCCCATGTGGACAGTGAATGAACAAACTGTATCGGGAGGCTGGCTGGTCAACACGCACAAGCAGCTTTTGAAGAATCTACTTGAGCAAACAGACACTGGCAAGACCTGATGCCAATTGAGGCAACATCCTGTCACAAACTACTTCAGCAATTTTTTTTTAGTAGCTTCCAAATTTATAGAACAGATTCCAGCCAACGGCATATGAGTATGTTCACAACCACAAATACAGCATACAGATGATATTACATAAAGGCCTATACTTATTTATCCCAGTTCCCTGAAGTGATGACCTGGCTTAAATTCCTCTGGGGACCGAGTGGCCACTTTGCCATACTGTTTTGAGCATAGTGTGTAATCRCTAGAGTGGATTTCGCTTCAGGAGCACCAAGCTTCCTGCTGGTGCCACCTCCCCGCCACGGGACGGAGGGGCTCTGGCCCAGCGGCGCGGGTGCTCGCAGCAAGGAACAGCCGAGCCGCTGCTCTGCCAGCGCGGCGCCGCCGCCGCGCCTCGGCAAGCCGGRGGTGAGGCCGAGGCCGGGAGCCGGGACAGAGCCAACGGGCAGAGCCGAGCCGGCCGGGGAGCATGCGCGGAGCAGCAGCGGCGGCGGCGGGGCGCGGACGACGGGGGCGGATCGGGCCGCGGGGCACCGGCGCGTGTCTGGTCGGCGGTGCCGAACGCCGCCACAGCGCCCCTCCCCCCGCAGCAGCCGTTAGCCCCAACGGTCGGCGGCCGCAGCCCAACGGCCCGCCCTGGCGTCGGCGCCGCTTGGCGGCGCGAGGGGAAGGGGCGTGGCCGGAAGGGGCGGCCCCGTCTCCCAGGTGACAGGAGCCGAGATGGCGGCGCGGGAGGCCATGGCGGCGGCGCGGCGGCGCGCGCCGAGCTTTGAATGAGGGGTGCCCGGCGAGGGCGGAGGCTGCGGGAGCGGCCGGCTCGGGCCCCGGCTCCGCGCCCCCGGAGAGGCCTCCCCCGCGCGGCAGGTGAGCGGAGAGGGGCCGCCGGCGCCGCGTTGGCTGCCGCTTCCGCCTCCCGCTTCCGCCTCGGCGGGGCGGGGCGGGG
>NW_020448431.1:1388724-1397652 GCF_003343035.1 Apteryx rowi | reverse complement strand
GCCGCGCCGGCACCCGGGCCCAAGGGAGAGCGAGGCCCGCGGCCGGCCGGCGCCCCTGCCGGCGGCTGGTCCCGGCCCCCGCGTGGCGGGGGGCTCCCGAGCTGGGAGGTGCAAGAGGTGGCCGACGAGTAGGTAGGCGGCGTTCGGGGGCTGGGAGGTTTGGCACCTTGCTGGGGCCACGGCGGGGACGGCGCCCTCTCGGAGCTGGGCGGGGGGTTTCGTGCTGTCTTCGCTGRATCAGGGGCTCTGTGGGACCGCACTCTGTGCGGCTGCCTAGTCTGGAAATTTTCTGTGTTCGTGCTCATTCAGGAACTGCATACAAACTCATGTGAAGCTTGTTTAGTAAACCTTTAAAGACTTTAGAATCTCTAACAGGTCATGCAAAACTTGAGTGCTATAATCTCGTTTCTCTTCTGTGTCCCTAATAACACTTGGATTTGTGCTTGTCCTGTAGAATGATGAAGCACTGTTATATGACCATGAATTCATGATGCAAGTGCCTCAGTTACACATCTGGTGAAAAATAATGTAGCATGCTGCTGTATTCTGCTGTCATTCTGAATACTTTAGAAATACTGATGTGCCCTRTAGAGATTTCTTTAAGCCACCCTGCACAGCATGTCTTGCAGTATATCTTAACTGTAAGMACTGAATAGTTGGTGCTTGTAAAGACAACAGATGTTGCAGGATGATTTTGTGGTAGCAACAATGAGAGTGTGTTAATTTATTGTCTCTGGCTTTTCATGTAGATACAGATAACTTAAGTCCAGGATGACTAATAAAGATTGGAACAGAACTGGGGTCTCTTGAACTCAAGTTCTGTGGTCTGAGAACTTCTCCAGTATTACAACGTGAGTTACATGAATTAGTGCATTATGTTAACGACTTCATGCAAGTGTGAACTAAGTTATAGTATAGTATCATGGGACTGCATGACTTCAGTTGTTATATTCTGTATAATGACTTTTCAGAAGGCAGTAGCGTATGTAGACAATGGATTATCAAAGAAGAATTACTGTGCCTAGCCAGGGGACATAAATATTCTGGTTTAACTAATGGTGCCTTGAGAAGCAGAACTTATTCTAATTCAGAGCAGAAAGCTGCAGGAGTTCATGTCATCAAGACTGGAAATATTTAGTTTATTGGGGAGGAAGAGGTGAGATGAGGTGGCATTACCATAGTGGTTTTATGGCTCCAGGAGCACAGGGTTTAAAAAAAAAAAAAAAAAGTTTAAATTCCCTATATAGTAAACTGAGTGTTAGGTATCTAGGAATAATGTAGGAATGGAGAGACAAACACGTTCTTCCCTGGATTTTGCTGTCTTCTGCAGCTCCTAGTAATYTCATTAGGATACAGAATCATGGTTACTTTTTCTGACATGCAGGAGATGCTGATTGTGCCTTTCAGTACCTGACTGAATGCTGCTCCTGAATCATTATGCTCCCCTCCCCTTTTTGAATACAAAATGTCTTTGTACATCTTGTAATATACATGATTTGGAAGAGTTTTTATGTACCTGAAAATAGCTTTTCAGGTCTATCTGCTGATCTTCATAAGATTGTATCTCGCTGTAAACCTACTTTGGTCGTCTTCAGACTGATTAACAATTTTAGTACCACAAAGTAAATTTATTTTAAGAATTTTATTCTGTCTCTTGAAATATTGTTTAAATAGTATTTACCATGTGCAATTAGATAAAAAAGAGGAAGTGCTTCTCTGAGCAAGAACGTACTCATTGCACAGTAGTGATCAGTGAGAATCTTGTTTGTGGCACCTTCATTCACTCACTCAGCTGGACTATGTGCACCACAAATGGCTTGCTAGCTAGTGTGGATAAAGTCCGAGTTGCCAGGAGTTCCAAAGCTGCCAATGCTGCAAGCTGAAAGCAATGTCAAAATGTCTCGGTTCAATAAAATTTGGAACTCTCCCTCCCTTTACTGTATTTCCTCTATTGATCTGTAAAATGTTTTCAGGGCTAAGTTGCCTTGTTCTTCTGACTTATTTATAATGTGTTTAACATCTTGCTGCTCTTGTGCTTTAATCCTTCCTGTGCTCATTTTCCGTGTGAACAACTGCTGTGACTTTCTACCAGTTGAAGGCAGTATGAACCACATCATCCTGACTAAGTTGAAGTCCTGTTAAATTTGGGTATCTGTTACAAAAGTGTTGCACTGGCTGCCGATATGAAATTAATTAGGATTCATGTCCTGATTTAAAATAAATAAGATCTGTTGTAATGAAGCTTAAAAATTCCAGTTGATAGTAAGTTTGATAAATGTTATACTTCAGAAGAATTATATCAATCTAAATAATGGGAGAAACAAAGCTCTATCCAACTTTACAAATGGGAAACTGAGGCACAGAATGTGATATACATGAGGATGTGTTGGGCTGACAGTTGACAACTGGATTGGATTTTCTTAATTCTAATCCAGTGTTTTACCTTTACCTACATCTATTAAGACATGTTCTAGGTTTCTTCCTGGAGCACTGCTGCTCTGTATTTTGTCTCAGTGTAGTCCTGCATCATAGTAGGCTGCTGATGCGCTTTTAGCTCCCTTTGAGATGGATTATCAGGGAAAGACTTATGGGAAGGAGAGGGGAAAGAACCTTGTGGCCTTTCCATTTAGTATTACCCTGTTCAGTTTTTGTTCCCATTCATGAGACAAGCTACACGGCCATACATTCCTTTCTAGCTGCTGGAGACAGATTGACAGCTTGAGAAGAATGACTGCTGTTTTACCATTACACTGGACTTGTTAGGTATCAGGTGAATTAAGTTTGCACTAAGCTCAAAAAATTAGATTCCTTGAACGTTTGCACCCATGCAACTGTTTCAGAAGATAAAATTATTACCCATTGAGAAAATTCATTAGTTAACTTTTTTTTTTTTAAATACCTTTATCTTATTGGGGAGTGCTGTCCTTAGAACAGTAATGCCAGCATTTCATGCACCCTTTTAGACACTGGCGGGAATGCTTCACTTGTCCTAATCTCAATCCAAGGAGTTGTTTCAGGATTCTTGTTACATAGTTTCTAGCGTATTGCTAAAATTAGTGCATATTTACTGCTTCATATCTTAATTAGCAGTATAAAAGCTAGATATGCTGCTGCAAGTACTTTTTAAAGTGGGATGATTGCTGATATTACTATGGCTAGCTGATAGCTTATTGTTTCCAAAACTCTGATTGTGTATCCTGCAATTTCTAATGTACAAGGCCTAATGTAATAGGGAAGACTACAATCACAGTTTAGAGAAGAGGAAGGCAAAACAATATTTGCTATCTTGAAGAGTTTGGCTTTGCCATACTTGAAGTGAAATGAACTCATGCAAATATGGTATGGGATTGTGTCTTTCTCAACATAACTCTGAAATATCCGTACCAGACATGGGAAGTGAAGGTGGGGAGGAGTCCTCTGAGTGTTGTGGGGAAGGGAATGAAGGCAGTTATTGAACCTTGACAAACAGGTATATGTCAAAAATTTACTCATTCGTGTATAGGAATGATCCAGGGAAAAAACATTAACTTTGACTTCTGGTGGCTAACTCTTGTCAGCAGTGAACTTCAAGGCAGGCCAGACTTTCCATATGGATTCTGTGTGTGGGAGGGGTGTGTTTTTTTTTTTTTTTGTGGATTGTGTTTTTTTCTTTTTGTTTAACTTTATATTGAGAAGTCAATACAGTATGCAACTCAACATCAAGAAAAAATTATAGAAGCTGGAGATGAATTGAAAAAATGTCTTTTATGTATAAATGACACACTTTACTGTTGTTTAGTTTTAGTTCTGCACTTGGCTAATAAGCTTCTCAGTCCTGCAGGTTCAGTGTTGTTCGTGCTTAATTTTGAAGAATTTTTTTAGCAATGGTTGCTTCCCAGAACGATCTTTTCAATCAATAGTTCTGTTTTTATTATAGGGTTTGCCTGGACTGTCTAGTTTGGCTGCTAGCTAGGCTAAACTGGGAAAATTGCTTCACTCTTTCTGGTGTTGAGTACACTTCTCCCCTTTCTCCCAGCAACAGAAGAATGAATTCTGATAAACAAGGGTAGGATGAGCCTCTAAACACCTTTCCTTTCAGAAAAGATATACCTTCATTCAGATTTCCACAGGTCACGTGCTCTTCATGCTGGAAATCTCAGCTAGATGGCTTCTAGCTGTACCTTTTTAAAGTAACAATTTCTTTGCCACTTCAGTGTTACTTTGTAATAATCCCTTGCTTTAGAACAGGGAGCTGTCCATCAAATTGCTTTTCACTGTTTTTCCTCACCAATTTCCATGCGTCTAAATCCTTCAGATTCTTGACTGATGCTTTCTTCTGTCACCTAGATCTCATCAAAATTGCATATTCCAGAAGATAAGGAAATGTGTGAGCACAATACAAAATGATAGTCCTTTCTTTAAAACTAACAGCTAAATGTATTGGATGGTGTCTGCTGTTCTTTTTGGGAAATTTGACTGCTTCCTGTTTCACTCTAGATGCAAAGCTACTTTAATGCCCACTCCTGTATAACATTCTCTGTTTTGTAGTCTCTTGAGAAATGAGATTAAGGCAAAGCTAGTATTTGAAGTTGATATGAAATGTGTCCTATGAGGCTTTTCTCCTGAGCTACAGCTTAGCAGTATGGTCTGTATCCTGGTAGTTACTTACTGACTTAAGCCTTCTATTTTGCAGCAGAAGAGCCTGTTTGCTTAATGGCCTCCCCATTTAATTTTTTGTGGCAGAAATTTCTTATCTGGCTGTGTATGAAGTAATACTTACAGTGCCATATTACTACAATGTTTAATACTAGTTACGTTATCTGGCAAATGAACACCAACTAATAAAAAGAATCTAAGCTCCATGAAGCTCRCAAATCCCATTGTGTACCTTTTAATAAAATCCTCAGGGCAGTATTGGAGCAGCCTACCTATTGATCCACCTTCCTGACTCTTCCTAACCTAAAGCCTGGAATATAAAAAGTGGCTTAAATATCACAGCATATTTGAAATCAAGCTGTCCTTCCATGGAGCACTCATGGCCTGAGGAAAATGCCACAGGGCTGTCTTCTCTTCTCACCAGGAGGTATGTTAAACTTGCAACAGAAAATGTTGTTACAAGTCTAGGTGTATATAAAGCTACTCGTGTAGCCTAACTTCTTCTTCCCTCTGAAATACTCACCTGTAGGAGAGATGAAAGGATCCTAGAATTACAGCAGCTTATTCTGACTTAGTGTATACCTGTTTGAGGGGATCTGTTGGAATAAAGATGGTATGCTGAAMGTAAATTCTCTAGATGATCAAATTGACACTGAAAAAGAGTAGCGAGCATAAGTGACTTCAGCCAAAGATCAAGTTTTGCTTGGTTTGGTTTGCTGCCTTGATCCAGTCTGACACAGAAATATTGATGTAACTAGGGGATTAACTTGTGCTGTAGTGCGCACAGGATGAATAGAAACTTTCTCTCTTGATGATTTTTCAGTGATATTGATCTCTAATATAAGCAATGTTTGTTCTCATCACACATTTCCTATTAAGGTCATTGGAAACTTTAAACAGCCAATTCTGGGTTTTGACTTAATGGAGGTTTCATAAAAATGTATAATTGGTATATGCAGGACTTGCAAGTGTGAGCATCTTACTGGTCATAAGTCTACTCTCCTTGCAGTTGTTTCAACACTATTGTTCRTGTCTAAAATAGATCAGCAGTACAGAGTCACTGCAGCTGATTGCCAGCAGTTCCCCTTTAAAAGTGTCTTTAACTGCGACTTTATCTGTGATTCTGTGATGTTTCTTTAACATACATTAGATGTTTTTATTATTTACATCTGTGAAATGTCCTGATAAATAGGGTGACTGTCCATTCCTGGTACCTCTGCTCTTTTCTTGCATGGAATGCTCCTTGCTCGTGAGCAAGTAGGGAAATTGGCTTTGACAACTATGTAAAGATGTCGTATGCTCAACATCTAATTTTTTTCTTTTGCAGGAAGGGGTTCTCACCATGGCCATAACACAGTTTCGACTCTTTAAAATCTGTACTTGCCTGGCAGCAGTGCTTTCTTTCATTAAAAAGCTAATATGCAGGTAAACGTTTTATGTAATTAGGTTACATTTTTTAACTACAGGTCATTTTTCTTTTCTTCTTACTACATGTGCCTGCCTCTTTTCATAGTTCTGGTTTTACTGCTAATTACAAAGCAATTAAGACAGATAAAACTAAATCAAATTCATTCTTGAATCTGCATATTCCCTTGGAGTTCAAAAGTCTGTATGCTGCTGTTGTAAGTATCAGTGTATTTTGTGGCATGCCAGCTTTCAAGAGGAATGTTTTATAAACAGCTATGACAGGGTTTAAATTTGCTTTTTAAAACTGTTCTGTGACAAACCTGAAGAAAAACCATTCTCCAATTTTTTAAAAAGTATTTGCCAAGTGATATTTTCTTTTTTAAAAGATTCAGTTAATGGTAGCATCTGCTGTGTCATCAGTCACTAACCTTTAACTATAAATATAACTGATTCTCATCCTGCTTTATCAAAAAACAATTGCCTAAAACTTAGGTTCTTCTGTCTGTTAATGATTTTTTTTCCCAAAAAGTTTGGAGGACAGTGATTAGAGAACTGCCTTCCTTTTTTTTTTTTTTTTTTTAGATGAAGGTATCTTATGACTTACAAGAATACATAAAAATGCTTTTTTTTTTTTTGTGTTGTGAACTCATGAACATGGCAGTGTAGTTTGTAACAGCTTTCAAAAAAAAGCCCTCAAGAACTATGCCTACAGAATAGTAGTGTCCAGCAAAACCCGAGCTAGATCAACTCAGTACTGTGCTGTAATCTGGACTACTGTTTACTACTTGTCAACCATACAAAATGTTATTTTACATAAACAACAGTTTGGAGAAATGCATTCTGTTTTTGTATATGAAGACTACTATTTTCCCACTGAGGTTTAGGGATATACAAAACATGACACAAAATAGCAGCTGAACTGTTTCTCTTCTCTTCACTTTTACTCGTTTCAAGAATAAGAGGAAGCTTTCAGCTGACTGACAAATTGAGTGTGGATCTATTTAACTTTTAAAAGGCTACATTTTAATGCTGCATACAGCTATATAGATGTAAGCTGTAGTTTTGTGACTCAAATTCCAAATTAAATTAAGAATACTTGCTGCTGAAGTTCTAAAAGAAGTCAAAACACTGAGCTGATAACTTCCAAAGCATGTGGTCCCCTAATCTCTCAAAGTGTTAAGATAACTTTTGTAAGCAGATAATTGTTTAGTAGGTGTAGTGACAGTATTTTCCTCCCTTATTAAACTTTTGAAAGAACTAAATCATTGAAAGAGTTGAGGAACTGATTGGTAGTAAAAAAGTAAGAGAGCTGTTCTTTGAATAACAGTTAGTTGAAGGATGAAAATTTAAAATGGCTCACATAAGCAAATCAGTGGATCAGACTGGCTCAGTCCATTAACCACAGATATTTCTCCTGTTTAATGTCAGCTTCGACGCATAGTGTGATAAATCTTGATTTCTTGTAATGCRTCACTGCATCTGAGTATGTCTGATAACCAGCAAATGTGATTAGTATTCAATGGAAATGAGCTAGTACTTATTCAGATTATATTGTTTAAATTAAAAAACAATTTAAACTAGTATCTGTAAAGATTGTGCTACTAATTAGTAAGGACAAAGAAAACCAAGAGGTCTTGAGAAATTTGGCCTTCAAAGCAAGAATCAATATCTGTCAAATGATAGCTGGGGTGCAACTGTTCCTATGAGCCTCTTGATCCCTCTGTAGAAAAGAGATGTAGCCTTTCTCAGTGCAGCCCTGCTCTGTGACAGAAGCTGTTTCCTTCCTCCCTCACACTTGTCACTGTTTTGGCTAGATCCTCGTTTGTTATAAACCACTGATTGGGATGATTATTGTGTCTTCTAGATCAGGTCTCAGACATAGCTGTAGAATAGCAGTGCCACCTCTCCTTTATGAGGGTTTGGGCAAAGGTCAAGACAGCTTGATTTCTTTAGTTACTAGACCTTTGAGAACCTTGTGTATCAGAATTTCCCAGATTGTCAAGAACAGTGCATGGTTTCACCCAGGCTTCTAGCTGTTCAGAAGCAGAGTCAGGCAAAGAAGTCAACACTCAAAGTTTTAAATATACTATGCCATTCTCTATGTGGCATGTTCTGTGCATTAACAGTGCTAGAGATGCTGTAAAAATATTTAACAGGCTTGAAGTTCTGGGATGGCAGAAATTCCATTAAGGCTTATTTTTCTTACTAGCAAACGAAGATTTCATTTGGAAAAGTCTTGTGTTAAATATGAATTCACAGAAGCTACTTAGCCTGTATGTAGACCAATTTTTTCCTCAAGATTAGAAAGCCAATGTAAACTGTTCATATATATAGGAAAATATATATAACTGCTGAAGTGGTGGCTTAGAGCAGTATTAGAGAGAAGTATATATATAGTGTAAGTTTAAAGGACAGTATTTCTAAGCTYGGATTTCTTCTAGAGATATCAGCTAAAATCTAGTCAGCGTAAGAACCAGAAGTCTCTAATCTGTTTATCCTTTTCTTTTTTGTCTGTTAGAGAATCTAACATCAAATATATGTAATTATTTTTTATGCAAAGGGAAGAGTAAAACAGATCTCATGTGACTGCATATGTAAAGGCATACGGTCCTGGGTGAAAATGCAACTGTTCACCCTTCAGTAGAAGATTGCCTTTGGTATAGAGACACTCTGCACTGGCTCATCCTGAAATGATACTTAAATTTGGGTTTCTGTGTAACCTTTTTGTATAGGGATCTACTCAAAGTTTAAACTTATGCATAGGCCGTGTAGGATAGAGTTTAGAATTATGTCAACTATCTTGGTGTATTTATAATTGGGCATAACTGTTTCTGAGCTACCTTCATTTTAACTTCTTAACACTGTAGAGTTCAGGGGCTTTTTTTT
>NW_020448431.1:1330398-1388714 GCF_003343035.1 Apteryx rowi | reverse complement strand
TTTTTTTAAAGCTGCCTCAAGATTGTTAGACATCTGTAAGTTACAGTCTTAAACCTGAAGCACATAAGGTTCCCCTTCTCTTGGAATCTTTTTTTGTGAGTGAAGTGTAACTTCTCTCTTTTTTGCTTTCAAGGCAGAAGTATTTCTGTGTGACTTATAATTGTCTTTCCTCATCTCTGCCTTTTCAATATTTCCTGTTTGGAAAAGGTGAAAAGAAATTTGAGCAGTACTAAGGTGCTTCCTTATTTTAGATTAAGATATTATAAAGAAAAATCGTAGTTATGTTTAAGGCTGGAAATTTTCAATGGATGGTCAGTCTGTATTGGCACCCTTTCCAGTTAGATCCATATTACTATAAAGATTTTCAGAAATCAATTTATGAAATTATGTTGAAGGCTTTCACCTTTCTTTACCCCTAAACTGAGTTGTTTTTCAGTTGAAAGGAATAATTTCTCAATTGACTGGAGTTAATTACATAAAGCTTGAAAAATTTAACATAAATACCTGATCTCTCATAAGGAAGACATCTATTGGACTTTGAGTAGGAAAAATGATATCTAATTACTCACCAATGTGCAGTAGAGACTGCAATGATTGAATTGTTCTTAGCTGATGGTAGAATGTTATATAATAGTAAAAATAACGAATACACACTCCAAACTGTAGTTTCCTTGATGCATTTTCCTCAGTAGTAATAAATAAATCTTACTTTTCCAAGTTGAATAAGGCCAGTTATCTGCCTGTCTTGCTATAGGACACTATGCTTCTTGGGGAAAACATGGGAGTGTCACTATGAATTTCATTCCCTTGTGTCATAGGGATTTAAAATACAGCAAATGTCAACTAAATATGTTTTAATTATTATTGTAATCTTTGAACGCTGCCATTAAGTAAATATCGAAGTGTCTTATTTATAATGTACAAGTGTTTGTCTTCAGTTAAAATTATTTGATACAATTGCTGAAACACCTTCATTGAAACAGTATTTTTTTTAAATAAGTAGAAGCATGTATTGAACTGAAGCTGTGGACTTGTATAGTTTTGTGCTACCTCTGCTTAGACTTCTAAGGAGAAAGTGCTTTAGAGGAACTTTCAAATCAAGAAGCTCAGAACATGACTTGTAAAACACAGCTTAACATCTAAGACCAGTAGAAATATTTCCCAGAGAGCTTCCAGTGGAAGTGGTTATCTTTGAACAGTGTTTGCTTCTTAAGCACTGACAATCTAAAAATTGAACCTGACTATAGATAAATAACTGAATTAACTAACTTGTCTCTGTTCAAACTGTTATGCAAATCAAGTCTCTGTAAGAAATATGAAAAGTAAATCACACTTCAAAATTCTTATGAGCATTCCTTTAAACTCTTATTGCTGATGAAATTCCTTTTTAGAGACTTTAGCAAGACTCTTATTGGCAGTATGTAATACTGAGGTAGTTTAAGCACTTAATGATTTAGTCATGACTACTTTCAGTAGTTCTGTTCTCAGAGTTCCTTTCTTTTTTAACTTAGTGCTCATGTTTTCAGAGCTTGGAGGAATCCTACTTTTTTCTTTCAGGTCTGGAAGAGGGCGAAAGTTAAGTGGAGACCAGATAACTTTGCCAACCACAGTGGATTATTCATCTGTTCCCAAACAGGTAATTGCTAAAGTTGTAGGTGACTTAATAGAGTGATTATACCAATCCTGTTGTCTCAGTAATATGTAATAAGACAAGGTTTCATTTGCAAATAATATTAACTTGTATTGTTCACTTCTGTTTAGCCAGAAGTAGAAGACTGGTCTTCATGGGATGAAGACGCACCTACCAGTGTGAAGATTGAAGGTGGGAATGGTAATGTGGCTGCTCAGCAAAATACTTTGGAACAAATGGAACCTGATTATTTCAAAGACATGACACCAACTATAAGAAAAACTCAAAAAGTAGGTATTGAGCTTTCAACCATACTTATTGAGTGTTTTCTTTGCTTTAAAATAAGTTGTAAGTAAATCATAAAATAGATGCTTTGGGCAAAATTAAACTGTCCTCCTGAAATGAGATTAGATGTTGATGTCTAGCCTAACAGTCCAATTGCAAATCTTGACTCTTGGAGGTCTTTCAATATGTGATGCTAGTTCACATTTACGTCTTTGGTCTTAATGTTCCTGGAAACTTCTGAGGCACTTCATAGTCTGAATGGTCTGGAAATACAGGGAAGAACTTTAAGAACCCTCATGTCAACTTAAATTCTGAAAATAGTACCATTGAAAGAAGATACTTGTGCACATGCATTTCCTTTGTTTGAAGAGAGCCATTCCAGGTCCTGCACTTACAGAAGTTTGAGGTAGCTGTACTGCTGTTCAAGAAAACAGAATTTTGCTTGTTTCACCAACCTGTATTGGGAGAGTGGTGTTAGGGAGCTGATGTTTCAGAATAGCTTGCTCTTCAAAGATCTGATTTTCTTTTCAAGAAAAGGCACAAGCACATCTCCACAACAGTGTTAACACTATAAACAAATATTAATTAAACATATGTTAGTTACAAGTTTAGGTTTTGTGTGGCTTTGAATCATCTGGAAAACCTTTTTCACCATGAAGGCAGTCAAGCATCGAAACAGGTTGCCCAGAGAGGTCATGCAGTCTCCATCTCTGGAGGTTTTCAAGACCCAGCTGGATAAAGCCTGGAGTAACCTGGTCTAACCTCCAAGCTGACCCTGCTTTGAGCGGGTGCTTGAACTAGAGATCCTGTGATCCTATGAACTGGAGATGATGTTGGAGTCAGTTTTCTGTAGATTCAGGATCTGCAGAATTCTGTGGATTGAATTCTTCTTAGGATATTGATCTTGCAAAATCTGGGGGGTGGAGAAGGGGTGGGGAAGAGGTAGACTTCTCCTTTGTATCTTATGACATTTTTCACTAAACAGATTGAACCTCAGATACAGAACCAAAACTCAAGAAAGGTCCATGCTGCTTAAATTCTATATACTTGGTTTAGTTTAAACACATCTCTAGGATTGACTGCAGACATATTAAAGATCATGCCTTCCAACTCTGCCCCATTACCACCTTTAAATTTGAATTTGTGGTTGTAGTTTTGCAGTGGGTGGGCTCAGTATGAACTTCAAGGTCTGAGGTGAAATCTCCTTGTGTTACTGCTCATATCTATAATGTCTAGATGTTTGTACAGTCAGTGGAATTGATCTGCTTTTGGAAGCAGCACAGACTTAAAGGAGACTAAACAAAGCAAATGAGTAAGCTCATATTTTGAGCTTAAGACAAAAAAGGGATTCATGATCTTAGCAACCATATTAAACTTACGAATTAGCCTTTCAGGAGAAGCATTAGTGCATATTTTTCAGCTAAACCAATACAGAACCAGTTGATGCTGTAGTGAGTTACTTTCTGTCTACTGAAACTCAGATTATCTGCACAGCAGCACTGTTGTGTACCTGAGATAGCTCATGTTCCAAAGCAGTATGGCTGTTTGGACAGCGCTATCCTCAAGAGTAATATCTTACCCTTAAATATCATGGAGACCAGATTTCTTCAGGGGAATATGTCATTGGTAAATCATACCAATGCTGGGAGATGTGGCTATTGGATTTTTTCATTCTTTCTGCCCTTTCTCTGTCTTGATGCAGTCATAGGTCTCCATGTCACTTGAGATAAAGCTGGCTTGGGGATAGGGGGGATGAAGCCAAAGGGTAGTCTTAGGTTCCTTTTGCATTTGGCGGCTTCTACTTATGAGCTGATTTAGCTGTATAGCTTCTGGGACCTGAGCAGATTTGAGACACAGTACAGAGTTGTGTAGCTGTACCTTCATAAGTGCAGAGTATCTGATCACCAAGGAATCTGTGCAGTGCTCTAACTCAGTTCTTTTCATTCCTTTTTTTTGAATATTTTCAGATAGTTATTAAAAAACGAGAGCCTTTAAATTTTGGGATCCCAGAGGGAAACACAGGATTCTCTAGCAGATTAGCAGCTACACAAGATATTCCTTTTATTCACCAGTCTGTAAGTATGCTCTAAATACTGGTCTTTCATTTGACAGGTGAATTACCTTAGGAGAAAAGAGGTCTGGTGTATGGGGAGTGGGAGAATAGCTGTGGAATGTTGTAAATGCTTTTAAAATTGAACGTTTGGTTCAAAGCAAAAAAGTAGCTAATCCTAACTAACTTACTCTACTGAGAAGCTTGTCAGATTAGGGGATAAAATGGTAGGAAGCCTCCTAAACACATGTGTATTTGCAAACCTCCTATAACAGTGGACTGTAAACTTTTGGGGCTTTGCTTAGTAAGTTCTAAACATGAGTAGAAGGTTTTTTCTTGTAATAAGGCCTTCAGCTTATCTTTCCATCTTCATTGTATGTTCTTTCCTTAAAAATATGTCCAAGATTTTAAACTTTTTGCCTCTGAACAAGGTGCCGCAGAACATTTTTTAACATTGCGTCATATTAACATGGTGCGCAAAAGGGTCTAGGCACGAAGCAGTGCAGAATAGTCATAACACAGCCTTAGAATAAGAATTAGAATTATTTTCATAATGAAAATAATTTAGAAAAGGACTTGTGAGTAACAACAGCRCTCAAGTAATACTGGAAGGACAAACCAGTGGATATACATGTTGGTTTGTCCATGAAACTTCCAGAAATCTTTTAAATTATTTGCTTAGCTTATCTGCTCAACTTATCTTCCCCTTCCTAAAAATGCATTTCAGTACTTCCATCCATCCTTCCCCAGCTGTGAAGAATCCAAAAAGCTATACCAGCAATAAGCTGAAAAAAGTCATTACTGGAACATGGGAAAACACATAGATGATAAGCTCAGAAGTACTGTCATATGTCAAAGGTTTCTGGAAATCTTAAGCCTCAAGGTTAAAAACAAAAGTGTTTTTATCTGAGATTTCCTGCATGTGCTTATAGAGCCTTTTTTGTCTTGTTTCAGCCTGAACTGGGAGACCTGGATACCTGGCAAGAAAATACTAATGCTTGGGAAGAAGAAGAAGATGCTGCCTGGCAGGCAGAAGAAGTTCTTAGGTAAATGAAAATAGAGTAACACAGTATAACTTTTTTCCAGTGTTAAGATATAATAATCTTAACTTTGCTGTGTGTTAGACTTTTATGTTTCCATGTAAACTTTTACATGCAGGAGAATCGGCTATAGTTTTGTTTGTAGTAATGTTTTTTTATAAGTGCTAGGAAAGGCTAAACAATTCTTAAGATAAATGATTTTTATGTATCTTGTCTCAGTGTAACTACTGCTTTGCAGAATACATTTTATATCTAATGCAGTTAACTTAGCATCTCAAATAGTGGAGAAAACCTGAGAATTACTAAAACTGGGAATGATAAATTTAAGAAACTCACTATATACAAATAGCATGTTTCAACTTGATTAAGTAAAATACTTACCACTGGATGCCCTTAAAGATCATAACCATGTGCTGTCAACTTAAAAAGCAGTTGAGGCTAGAAGAAGTGATAAGTAAATATATTCTTGGAATCCCCACAGGTGCCATGCTTTTCTAGCTAACTTAGCTCACCTATAATGCTTATATGCAAAATCAATGATTTGTACAAAATTAGTGTGAATACCTCTGTTCTTGTATCCTGTTCTTGCCACTTGGCAGTTAAGTTTCACTTCAAGGTTTTATCAAATTTTAATTGCTTGCTACGTGATCAGATAACCTGCATCAGATGGTTCCAACATCCTTAACTGCTCTCACTTTGCCCCCAAAATCATAAATTTGTGGCCTTAGTGTGACAACTGTGAAATAAGGACATGATATATTAAAAAAGTCATTATAGAACTGTGAATTTTTAAGAAAACAATTTTGCAGAAAGAGGATTCTGTTGAACTATTTATTGTAACATTATATGAGAAATTTACTTATTTCAACAAGTAGAGTAAGAGGAAAGGGAAGTCACTAGCAAGCTTCTGATGAATTAATGAAAATAAACTCAACTAATTCTGATGCTGTCAAACTTGCTTGGCAGCAGCTTGTGAAAATGGGTCTGTAATGCAAGTATTTCTGCGAACCTAATCAGATACTTTCAGGTGCACATTCTAGTCTATATATATATATATATATATTTTTATTATTTTCCTTCTCCCAATACTGAAAATTTTTCAGGTTCTGTCTTGCACTAATGTATCACAGAAGTACAAACTATGTGATATGGTTGAATGACATGCCTTTGGGGTGCCTTTGGGGATAGTATTTTTTTTTTTTTCTGTGAGGAGTATCAACAGGCTCAGTATGATCTTTAAAGTGCAATACACTGACCCTAGTATGTCTTTCATTTTTCTTTGTCTGGTGCATCAATGACAACCTCCCCCTTTTTTTTTTATTTTTTGAATTGAAAAATGAACTACGACTACTTTTGCTAACTATGGATTCCACACTATTTTACTGAAACTGCCCTATGTTACATTAAAAGTGCTTAATTGTTTTAAGATTATAAAAACAAGTACTCAAGCTTTCCCAGGCATGGACTTGTCATATAAAAATTAGCTACTAAAAGCTGGTATTTGCATGTGCCAATTTATATCTGGAGTATAAAATTTATCTGTGTTGTGGACTTTTATGGGGTGGCAAAAGGCATATTGTTTCCCAAGTGCTAGGCTCATGCTCTAGTGCACTGAGAGATACTCAGATTTAGACTTCTGGAGATGTTTTATGTAGGAATAGCAGTGAGGTTTCACCCAGGCTTTGTTTTTGGAAATGTCAGTTTATTTGGTTGAAGCTCTTCTAAATATTTCAGTCTGGCATATTTTTACTATTAAAAGTCTTCAGCTCAAGTGGTAAACTTTCCGTTATTGGCGGGGCGGGGGGCAATTCTCTACTTGTTTTAGCAGGGATGTGTGGAGATTATATATATACACACACACRCACGGGTATGTGTTTGTATATGCATGTGCAGATATTTCAAGTAAACAGAGCAAGAGCATGATCAGAACTGTAGCTATCTGTATGACATCTTGGCCAGCTATGAATGGCTGCCTCAGTACAACTGATCACTGTGAGTTGTATCCCAGCTGTGAAGTAAAAGCTTTGTTTAGTCCATGACACATTACTCAGATTACTGCATTTTTCTGTGACTGAGGAAAATGCAGGCAGATTTTTAGCAAGAGCAATAGGAAGTATCTTCTGGGTTTAGGATCTCTCTTGGAGTAGAGACCTGTGGTGTATTTGACTTCTGACACTTAACATGCAAGAGTTCATGTTACTTGACAGGCCTGGCTGTGTCCTCAACAGACTGTATTCAGCAGGAGATCTCAAGTCTGTTCTTAATGCTAAAAGACAAACATCTTGGCCTATGAAAGGCTCTGAAGCTCTTAGACTGATAATTATTGTACAAGTCTGCCTAACCCTCCAGAGAATGCTAATACTAAGTTCACTCCAGCAGTGCTCCTCAAGAATGGAATGAGTGTGTTTTTTAAGTAAAAAATAAATAAAATGAGGATCTCCATTAGGTAGGTATGTCTAGGTACCTATTGGTGCCTGGTTAGTATTCAAAAGTGTCTTGGATTGGAATAATTCTTTGTGTAGTAAAGGAGTAGTGATTAATCATACTAAAATGGGCTGTGGCTTCTTAAATAGCAGAAAGGCTGTATCCTAAGGCCTTCTCTCTGGCGATTTAATACATATATAGTAGTTGAAAAAAGCATGGCCAAATGCTTCCTGGAAATCAAAGCATGCAGGTAAACACTAGCAAAGACAAGACTTAGGAGTAGACTACTATTGCCTGAGAAGTGGGTGTAGTCTGCTTTTCTTCAGAACAGAGTCTGGGCTGGATGCACTGAAATTTCTTCTAGTCAATGGGTGAATCAGTGTGGTAGACGATAAGCTGGCTTTTCATTTTCTTTAGAATTAATTGAAGTTAGTTTAAAAAAAAATAAATTGGTTTTACAAATAGTAGTTATCTATCTGTGCCCTTAGATTCTCTAATACCATTGAAGGTTTTTTCCAGCAGGAACAACAGTTAAGCTAGTTGCTCCTTGGTTTAATAAGCAGTTATGTGTAAAATAGCATGTGTATGAATTTTTTTTTTGCTTTTTTTCTGTTGAAGTGAAAGAGTAAGTTATAAGAAATCATTCATCTCAGTTATTCAGAATTATACAGTAATTCAAAACACATGGGGACAAGAACATCTTTCTGCTGCATTCTGATTATAATTTTATACAGTTTGTACTTTATAATTAGTGTTCTACCTCTGTTAACCAATGAAAGATTTAGTTTTTTGGATGTAACTCATGTTATGAATGTAAAGCAAGATTAACATCAGTGGTGAATACTTTTTCTGCTTTAAGCAACTTACGTCATTCTGTCTTAACTCTGCTGAACTCCTTGCTCTGGAATCCCCCTCCCAGAAGTGAACCAGATGTGGATGTAGTTCATTACAGGCACTTTACTGAGAAATGAAAACTTCCTGAACCTGAAAGATAGTAATTTTATGTTGAAAACAGTAGGAAGTTGGGAATGGAAGTCGGTGTTTTGGATAATGATCAGCTAAGTAAAATGGTAGCAAAAAGGTAATTACTTATGGTAAACTCTTTATAAGCATTTCTTTTCTGTTACCATGCATTACACTAAATGAATAGGGACTTCGGTTCCTGTATCTGAGGTGTGGTGAAGGTCTCTCTTCTCATTTGGGTGTAACTGAAGTCCAGTAACGTTACTCAGCCAGCAGAGGGCATAGAAACCACTTAGAGGAATCTCCGTGCAGAGGAATGCCCTGTGGTCTGCAGCTTATGGAAGAAATAATGATCTGCTATGACTTCTCTCACTTCACAAAAACAAATGAAGAGTGGCATTGCTTAACACTGTGTGTGTTTTTTGGTTTTTGTTTTGTTTTTTAATGAAACTCCACTGTCTCTACATGCCTGATTGCATATGTAGCCTCTTCACCTCTTCTACTGCATCAATTTGGATGTGGATGGGACATAAGAAAATCTGCTGCTGTGGAGTGGCAAATATGTTACTCTGCATGATAGACTGACAGTCTTGGCAACTGTCTGCCTTGGAGATGGCTGGCCTTCTGGTGGGATGCAGAATAGCAGGTCATGTTCTCAGAAAATGTTTGGGCTTCTATTGACTTCAGTGGGAATGGCAATTAGGTGCTCGCATGCCTGTAGATTTAGATCTTGATGCAAATGACCCTCCATAAGAGCAGAGCAACTTAATAGAGTATAGGAAAACTTGTAGCCATTACTAATGAACTATTGGAAGCCACAAAGCTRTTAAATAAGTGTAATCTCTTCTCCCTCCACTGCTTTCCTCATATGTAGTCTTTATACTGCTAATATTTCTAAGTTTCATATGCCCAGTTTGTCCATGGTTGGGAATCTGCGAAGAAGGTTGCCTTAAGTGATGATGATTTCTAATTCTGTGTGTGTATTGCACATTCAAGTGGAAATACACTGCTAATTTAGATTAATGTTAAAAGTTAACTGCCTCCTCCATTAGATTTTTTTAATCTATTTTCTTTTAATGACTTTTTTATTCTTACTGAGTCTGTGTTAAATGTCACCTTTTCAAATTATTCAAGCTTCACTTTTATTTTTAAGCCATCTTGCAAGCAACCTGGCAAATTTTTCATATATCTAATGAACTGAATCCAGATCAGGATTGACCTCCTTGCACTATTTTATTACTGCTTATGAAATACAGGAGAGAGCTGCAATCTGTCACTTGATCCACTTGCTGCCCCGTGCCACCCAATGATGAGTTCTAGCTGGAGGGGGGCAAATAAAGTGAGCACAATCTGGTTCTCTAGTCAGCTATCTGTTTGTTATGATCGAAAACTACTTCTGTAGACAGATCCTTTGAGTTGGCAGATAGTAATATCTGGGCTTTGATAGCAGTGATAAGAAATRATGCTTAAAGGATACACAGCTGAAAACTTCTTTCTTTAGCTTTTATTTCTGAAAGGGTATTGTTTATATTTGTCCTGAGCAGTAGAGTACATCACAGATCCTGGACAAGTGAAAGGGAATATTAGAAGTTAGTACCTCATCTGATCACGAGGAAAGTGCTTGTAGCACTTGCATTACAGAGAAGATAGTTATTTATGCCTCTGCTTGAGGCAAAGGGGAGACAAAACTCAATATTTTAGGCAATCTGAATTGTGTTGGTCTAAATTTGAGGAGATAAGTGCAATTTTGTGACTCTTGCAGCTAAATGGATTTTTCTAAATAGCTCTAAGCCCTATAACCTCCTATGCTCACACTGGTTCACTTATTTATTCTGAATTTTTGAGAATGGAGTGGCTTTTAGATGGTAAAATATTTGAAGAACTATTACTGCCTTAGATTAATCTGAGCAAAGGACAGATACTCTATCACAATAAGAAGAATAACTATTCTAACTGTGGTAGACTTTAAGGCTCTGTTTGTATTAGCTATAATAGCCTATTTAATGATAGAAACTTAAGATATAACTATACTGAAAACTCTTGTTTTTAGCAATTTATTTTTTCCTCTAATTGCAGACAGCAGAAGATAGCAGAAAGGGAAAAGAGAGCAGCAGAACAACAACGAAAGAAAATGGAGAAAGAGGCACAAAGGCTAATGAAAAAAGAACAAAACAAAATTGGTGTTAAACTTTCCTAACAGAAACCAGGCATTAATGGCTGTGCCAGTGAAAGAGAATTCCAGCTCTACAACATATGCATTATTGGTATTGATTTAAGTATTTCTAGGACTTCAATGCACTGCTCGGTTTTAATGCATTCTTCAGGTCATCTTGGAAGCCAGAGTTCTCCTAAAATACCTTAAACTACTAGTGGACAGATCTTTAATGTGGCGGGGGGGGGAACCACACACAAAATCATGCCTTGATAGAATGATGTTTCCTGCAATAGCTCTATTCCAGCACCCTTCTCTGCAAGAAAAATGATTGAACAGGGATGTTGATTGAGAGACACTCTTAATGAACAGCTCAAGCTTAGGAAAAGGAGTGTAAATATCCAGTGGTGGGGAATCTACTCCATTGTCAGTGCTTACCTGAAATATGTAATTAAACAGTTTTAAGGAACCCTTTGCTTCATGCCTGATATAAGAATGTCTGGTTTTGCCCTTCTTATAAAAGTATTTATAAATACTTCAGTGTTTTCCATGGGCAATTGTATTGACCTGTGAAGAAGAAAATGACTTCTTGTGGACAACCTGCAACTCTTCAAATCTACTGGTGGTAGAGCATACTGTGGTAGAGGACACTAATGGAATTTCTTGTCACTTTGCAACTTGCAACTTTGTGTCCTACCATGCTTGTCTACAACACATTGTAACTGCTACACCCAATGGCATCACTATGCAACAGTGGTGCAGTCTATTTACTTCTTGTGAAGGTTGAAACAATCAGCATAGGGGAGTGATTTAATACTCCAAGTCTTAATCACWGTTTGTATTGGTAAATGTGTGTGTACTTCTAGCGCAATTTCCTTTATTTGCTAGGGTTAGGAAAATAAAATCCCTTTGCTTTGTGCTTATTAGGTAGTGTGATTTGGTGGTATAACTGAGATCACTTGTGCCCTCCCTGTTAATGAAGCTGGTGTGGAAGTTCTCTGTTGAATTATGAGCATTCCTCAGATTCCATTTTCCTAGTGGTAGATGTCATTTACAGATACAGGTAAATGCTTAAAATATGTATTTACACTGGAATTCCTCTGGGAAAAGTGTGCAAAGTAAATGTGCAGTAGAACACAACAGTCCCGTGATCTAGTGAAGGAGGAAAAGTTGATGTTCACCAGGGGAAAAGGTGTGCTGGAAGAGGGGAGGCTGTGTAGCCCTTATGTCCAGCCCAGAGCTTCAGTGAACAACTTCTGCATCTATTGCACAGATGTGATTTTTCTGTCAATTTGTGATTTGGTTATACAAGGGGTTTTATTGTGTGAAAGATAGGCAAAGACAGCAAATTCTGTCCCTGACACTGGTTTCCTGGACATACAGTGAACAGTAAAGTTTAAAAAGGAAGGGAAGGGCTAAATGTACTCCCTTGCAAACTTGCCAGCTGCTCTTAGAGCAGCTTGGAGGTTGTTTGACTAGATCATGTGTCCCTAGAAAAATAGAGGTTTTAGCCAAGTTGTAAGCAGGTTCTGACACAAGTTTTGTTGAGAAAGCAAGACAAAACTTTACATTTAATGGCCTCAGTGATGGAGAGAAGTTTAAAAAATGTTAAGTCTGCTTGTCCTGTTGCTGCAGAGCCTAGATGATGGTCTTGTAGCTTCTCAGCTAACTTGATAGCAACTTTCAAGCTTGAATGAAGTCCTTTTGGCCCTAAGGAAAAACTTAGATATGCCACAGCTTTCTTGACAATTTTAAAATATGTTTTAGAAAGCAACAAAGGGAAAATTAACTATATAAAAATAACTACAATGTGTGTACTTTCTGCACAGACTTGTTCTGGTTAAACTGGGAATGGATGGCTAGCAGCTGTGCAGACTCTAAATAGCTGTATGGCAAACCTGCTCCTAGTAAACACCTCTAAAATATCTTAATGGTATAATGAGAGATAAGTAGAAAGTCTGTGAATAAGATTTTTTTTAAAAAAATCTGTGTCTTTTTAACTGCACTGATGAAGTGAAGTACAAGTTGCAATTGTTTCAATATTGCTTTTACTAGAACAGGGCAGGAGAACGTAGATTTAGAGAAATCCATATTGCCTATTTATGATAAAAATTTATTGGAAGCTACAGCTCGTATTTAAAAAAAAGTTCAGGGCTTATTCTTGCCGTTTCTAGGAGAATACAAAGTAGATGCTAATAAATATTCTCTATTTATTGAAAACTAACAAATCATTGTCTAGTAAGTAAAAAATTTGAAACACAGACCCTAAATACATTATAAAAGTGCATTTCTTATTTTAGCCATCAAGTATGTCAAAGTTTTAGCTGCCTTTTTGTTGTTGCGTTGTCAGCCCTCTTATGTTGATTTCCTCACCTGCACTGCATGCTGGCACTGATTTGCTGTTCTTCCCTGCCATATACCTCCCCAGTTCCAGTCTAGATCGTTGAGCACTGCTGCTCTGGAAGTTACTCCCATCTCATCTGCTGTATTCCTGTATGTCCTGGCATAAAGATAAGAATCTGCTGTTCTTGCAGGTAGTGTCCTGCATATTAAAAACCCAGGTGTTGGTATCTGTCTCCTTCTTTCCTCTACTAGCTGTTCCTACTAGCTGCTTTTTTTTCTCAGCAGATGTCAAAACATTTTTGCTAATTTTGCTAAACCTTTATATAGTTGCCCCTCTGATAATCTTTTCCTCATTTTGAATTCCTTGAGGGATCTTGTACAATGTTTGGATCCAGTTGTTTCCATTCTTTCATGTTGCCATAGCTTCCTCCTTTCCCCTCCATGCACATAGCCTGTTTGCAATTTCTTTCTTTACTGGAATCTGGTCTTGATTGCTTTCAGTGTTATTCTTGACCATGCAGGACTGACCTGCTGTGACGACTGGAAAATCAATCATTCTTTTCTCGACTGTGCCACCAGTGTTTGTATTTGAAATGTCCTGTGCTCAGTTTATCTGTCTGAAGGGTTTTGAAGTAAAATGCTTGTTTGTTCTACTCAGGTAGGACACTACATAAATAAAACACGGCCTTCATTTTAGTACATTTCTAGAACTTGGAATTTGGGAGATGTAATGATTAAGTTATTTGGGGGAAAGGGGAGGGGAAGTTAAGAGTTTTGTGAGTGTGGACATAGGTAAGAGTGCAGGTGAATCTTTTGCAGGGAAGTGGACAGTCCCTATGCTTGAAAGTTTTCTGCAGCTTAGGAACTGCAGAAATGTTGGGAACCTCTAAGCTGTATGTTAAAAAGTCTTTTCTGTTCCTGGGTTGGAAAGGAAGAGTGTAATGGGATTATCAACAGACTTTGCTTCAGCCGGGGAAGGAGCTGACTTGGTTCCTATGCTATCTTGTAAGCTTGAATTTAAGCACACACCTGCTACTTTACTCTAAGCCAATGAGCTGCTTGTCCTCCCTGTCTGTATGTTTTGAGGCAAGATTTTTCAGTGCTGTATGGGTATGAACATTTTCTAAACTCAGAAAAGACAGGGTTTTTTATTGACTAGAACTGTTTGGAGGCTGATGGTCCTTCTAGCTACTCTGTACAGCACTGTGGGGATCCAGCTGATCCATGACTAATGCTTGAGCCAAATGTTAGAGGGGAGGGGAAAAAAAAAAAGAAAAAAAAAGAAATTAAGATGGTATGTCTGCTACAACTGCTGGGATATCCTCCTGTGGATTGAGATTAAAAAGGCCAGTTCCCCAAGGTCTGGGGCTGGAGCTTGGTACTTCAGGCTTGGTACTTCAGGCCTCTTCTTACAAAGGACATCTTGGGCTGTCTATATCCTTGCGGTATGAAGGAGGAAAGGGGGAGACTTGGAAGTGATCTGAATTTTGAGTAGAGATCAGAGTAAGGTTTTTTTTTATTGATCTTGTGATGGGGACTCTGTAACATAGTTACAATCAACATAGTCCAAGCATAGTTAAATACCTTTTGAGAGATGAGTGAACAGAAAGATTTTTAGGGGCAGGAAGCAACACTGATGTTATTCTAGTGTTAGTGCCTTATGTCTTGAACAACACACTTACACTGCTAAACGGGGCCTGCCAGAATCATGGTTTGAAATGAGTTTAACCCACTGAATTTTTAAAACGTAAATGTAAGGAACTTTGTGTTGCTTTGTTGCTTGCTTGCTTCAAAAGAAATCTATGCAGTTGCAACTGAATGCCTCTCCTAAAACTGAAGATTATTTTTCCCCATAAATTATGTTCTATTTTACCAGCACTCAAAGTGTAGATCACTTAAACAGTAGTGGAGGTAAAAGATAAATCCAAAATTGTAATAAAGATGATAACAGAAGGGCTAAGAAATTGTTGTCTTAGCCTTGAACAGCTGTATTTTGAAGTAGGAATAAGACTTTTTCCATAATGTTTTTCAGTCCTGAGGGGAGATACTTAGGAATGACACAGTTCTGATGTTAAGTGTAAAATCTGCATTAAAAAAAAAAAAAAGATTTAACCAAACAGAACACCTCTCTAAAGCAATGGTGACCTTTGGATACCTATACATTGTGGTAGTGGTATAAGGCAAACTAGCCAGCAGGGACCCAACAGTGCATGAGAGCATCAAAGAAGGTGATAAGGCAGAGAGGGCAGAATGCTCTCGTGGCTGTGTTCATGGACTCGTGCTGTTCATATGTCAAATAGTCTGTTAGATTTCCTTACTATAATCCTTAAGGAACCCACTTAAATCTTTGTTGCAAACACAAGTGTTTCAGAACATAGGTATCACAGGGATGTAAGAAAGAGATCACTAATACACTCCTGTGAGCATCTGTATGTATCACGTCCTCGAGTGTCCTAAATACTCCCAGCACGCTGGCTAGTTATTCCTGCTCCCTTGTAGTTTACTAATAACTCCCTTCTTCCCAACAGCTGCAAAGCAATGCATGAGTGCTGTCAGGCTTCACTGTACACCTTCTGCTCTGGGCTGCACGGGGGAATGTTACACTTGTTCTGCTGCAGGGGACAACAGCAGGATGGTGAGGTTTAAATGTCTAGAGGTATTGTTGAAAGTCTGTGTGGAGCCAGACTAACTGGATTATTATCTCCATGTCATGTTGCCCTTCTCTGATCTATGCACAGATCTCAAGTTTTGGACATGGAGAATTTGTGCTTTAATGGCCACAGTACATCTKGGAGTACATACTGAGACTGCATGACTCAGCTATGTTAAAAAGGCTTTCTGTATTTTCCTTAAATGCCAGGAAGACTGATACCCTCCTGGGAGTGCAGAAATAAAAACCTACAGGTCTCCAGAAGATCGTGCTGGGTTAAGGATTAGGTCACTTGAATTTGTTAATGTGCTATGTGGGTGTGGTAGAAGGGGTGGCTGCAGTGCTGCAGACAGCACGGAGCCTTTTTGTCTTGCTGGGTGCTTCCACTAGAAGCCGTAATTAGGTTTTTCTCCATCTAATTCTATTCCTAGGGTACTGACAGTTCCTTATGCCCCCATACAGTTCCTCCCCTCGCTTTGTGTGTGCCTGCGTGGTATCCCCACCAGGAAACTGAATATTCTTTTTATTGCTTTTGCTACAATAAAACACTCTCCCACATTTTTAACATGCTTACTGTATTTGTGATTATAAAGGTAATTTACAATAAAGCAATTAAATAACCAATAAGTTAATACACAATACATTTATACAGAGTATTTCACAGGGCTCAAATGACTACCAGGTTTCAATACATTTAAGACCTTAAAACAACATTAATACTCAAAGTGTATCCATGTCCACATTTATCATTTTAACAAGATTCAAGACTCCCACCAACTTACATTTTTGGTTACAGTCCCCTTACACGCACAAGACCAGTGGAATGCTCGAGCAATTGTGTAATTTAAAAGAGCACTACACAAGATGGGCATAAACTATGTGCTGGAAGCTGCCTTGGAAATATGAATTTTCTAAATTGAATTGACAATTTGGACTACAAATGGAAAGCGCTAGCATGCTTTCAAGAGTACATGTGTGATACACTTAGTGGAAACAAGTCTCCATGTCACTTAACACTGTAGTTTCACAAATGTTTTAGGTTCGTGCTGCCTAAGGAAAGTTCCCACCCTCTCCGGCCCTTCATTCCTTTATGCATCCTTGAGCCAGCGTAGAGCCTTTGTACATTTGCTCAGTGAAACAGCCAGGGAAGCTGATTGACCTTTAAAACTAATTCAGCAGACAAACACAAAAGAGTGCTAGCTGTAATTCTCCTTTATTCCCCTGATCATTTTTCATTGTGCAGATGTGGTGGAACATGGAAGACACCAGCACATGGGAGGGACACGTGGCTGGGAGCAGGCAGGACTCTTTCTGTAGGCAGCAGTACTAGCCTGTGCCAGTTAAAAACATCTTGTGGAACTACAGGGTTCAGCTTCTCTGTTTTGAAACAAGGAACATGTTTCGAACCAATTTATAGTGCAAATCAAATAGTCAAGAGCAAAATGATGCACTCTGCCATAAAATACAATATCTTTTTATGAACTATCTATCTATCTCAACCGTCTTTCCCTCTGCCTCAGCCAATTGGTGCCCGGTAATAGAGTAGAATTTAGGTTTTGATATTGAAGGGTGTACGACGTAAAGAGTGCAGGGCCACCAAGCAGCAGCCACGAAGCAGTGCTCCGATATTATAAATGGGATCTATTCCTCCTCTCTGAGTACTGAATGCCCACATGATAGTTGGTACAACAGGGGCTGCTACAGCTAGAAGATCTACAAGGAGACTGCTACTCCAGCATCTCTTCACAATTCCTGTCTGAGAGAAAGTATTGACATACACAAAAGCTTCATCATGAGGGTCTGTAAAATCAAGTTCTTTCATGACATGGTTTTCATTAACTCCGCAATCCACTTTGCTGCATGGAGACTCCATAGGAGACAAAAGAATGGCAGAGTTTGGATCACTTGGAGTTAAATCTACTACTACACCAGAATCACTGAAGTATCCAGAAGGAAATTCATCCAGTTCCTTTAGTATGGAAGGTGGGCTTGCAGGACTGCTATCTTGAGATCTGAAGATGTTTTGAATGAGCTGCTCCACATCTAGGCTATACGGCACCACATCAGTCTGGATGGCCTGTTCCACCACCATGTTGTTGCTGCTTTCCTCCTCTTCCGGGGAAGCAATTAGTTTTTCATCAGGAACATTTTCAGATACCTCTTGATTCACAGCAGAGCTGAAGAGAGCTGGATCACCCAAGTCAGAAGTTGTGGTGGTCAAACTCTCTTCAAACGAGTCAGTCCCGTTAGCTGTGTCTTCGCTAAGAAGCAGCCCACTATCTGCCATCTCCTCCAGTGCTTGGTCCTCTGTGACTAGGCTGTCTGACATTTTGGAATACAACGCTAGCGACTTCCCAGGTGAGCCACACATGTACTCCAGACACTGCTCATCCCTCAGAGAGCCGTTCTGYGCCATCTCCATGCTCTGAAGCAAAGATTCCAGTTTCTTGTTTTGAATGTTTATGTCTATGAAATATTTCTGAATGCCTTTGTCTTTCTCAGCCAAGCTGTTTTTCATGGTTTCAATAACCTGCTTGAGTTGTTTAATTTCCTTTCTTGCTTCCTTTAAGGCTAGCTGTGCCTCCACACGATGACATTCTTCTTCAATCCAGTCTTCCCTCATGCGTCCCAGCTGAGCCTTGAGCTCTTCTATTTCTGTTTCCCTGTAGTAAAATAAAAATGTAGTAATATTTCTGCTGGTGGGTCAATTAAAGAGTCAAAGAGAAATTCCCCTGAGCTGCAGAGCTGCTCCAAGGAGGAGGCAAATTCCTCCATGCACCATTTAGTGCCACTTCAGAGAGAACTGGAAGAGGTGTAAGGAGGCTGCCAAGACAAGCTGGTTAACTGCTCTCTGGAGTCCCTGACCTCCCCACTCAAGCAGCATGTGCCTGCTTTCCACGTAGGCAGCTCTGCGTGGAGCGAGAGGCTGCTGCCTTGACTTGCAGGCAAGTGGGGAGATGCAGCTCCTAAGTGAGATCCAGCCCTTACGAATGAGGAGGTCAGGCTATCCTGAGCCAGACACGGGGCCCCCAGGGGTCCCCAGAGCCTGCATTGGGATTCTGTTCAAATGCCTCTTTTTGCCTGATTGGGGGTTCTGTGTGATGGAGACCCAAGTCTCAATCTGCTTTTTTTTAAATAAAGAAACTACATCTGTTGCTGTGTAATGCACATTGTCACTCCTCTGCTCAGCATCAGTATGAAGTTGGGAAAAATTCAACCTAAGCAACAAAAACACAGGCAGGCACATGGGTTTGTGTAAGAGCTTTTCTTTCATTAGGGAAACCTCACTGACTAGGGTAGAACAGAAGACTGAGGTGATACATATTTGCAGGCATGAACTGTCTTCTGTATAAAAGGTCCTGATGCTAAATCAGACTGATAAAAAATGTCCTTTTGAAATATTATTCTATTAGGCAAGTTCAAAGAAGGGAAATGAACCAATCATATTCACCAAATTTATAACTAAACTGAATAGTACATATTCACTGAACAGGCTATGAAACCTGRAATGTCTGAAAACAGCTTAATCAGACTGACCATATTTTAAATTCCTGAGCTAAAACTTCTGTGAGGTCAAGATATGAGGAAAATATTCAGGATTCCCCCCTCAAATCCTTCTGAATAAATCTGACCCCTTCTTTATAACTCTGATTTCTGAAATGAAATGTACCTTCCTTGAAGTTTGCTCTCAGATTCCTTCAACTTTGTTTTCAAATGTCGTACTGTAACTTCTTTCTGCTGCAGAGGAGTCAAATACTGCTCTGGATTTGGTGGCTTAATGCCATGATTCTCACCACAAGACGTGTATCTCACTGATCGCCTGAAAAGAAAAAAAAACAAACCAACCACCACATAACATCACCCCTACAGTTCTTTAGTCTTGCAGAAAGAAAGATATCACATTGACTGATATAAAGCTGAGTTTACACTTGACTCATTTTGAGCTTCTCTCAAGTATCAGCACAAGTGACTCAGTCTGGCAAATCAAAGTCCTTGAGGAAACTGCTGATTTGTGGCTATAGTAGAAAAACCACTATTTATTGTACTTGGTTTCAATGCAATTACATCAAATGAGATATTTGACTTTAAAATACCTAAACATCCTCTCATCTAAAATGGGTGGAGTGTTCAACAGCAGACAGCAAGGACACTTGCAAGGGCACTCAGCTGCAGACATGGCTGAGTAAGTTAGTGTAAAAATTCAGTTTAGATCCATGTGTGAAATATGAAATCAAGCACAGTGAAAGTAGTTTCATCCTATCTATCTTTAGGTGTATATCTGGCATGCCTGACAGCGAGATGCCCGAGGGACAAAGTGAGAAATGGCAGCAGAATGGAAGCCACATCCAGGTGGCAATTCAGTCTCTGTAATACATGAGATGTCCTATGGCAGGTATCTGTTTTCTTTTCTGTACATGAAACCGCACTCTTTAGGTAGGTGCCTAGGGCTAACCAGGGTGAATTTTTTGCATGAGTGTATACTCATGGAAACCCTACTACACCCAAAATTCTCTGAAGCAAAATGGAGCCTTTTATATGAAAGAGTCAGTAAAGCCACATGAGAATTGATGGTATGAAACCACATAAAAGTCCCTGCCTTGGAGTGAAAACCAACTACAGGAGACCTTTGACTAAGAGTAGCACTGAGTTTTACAGTGCTGAAACAATCAAGCTTTCACACTGGGAGAAAAATGTGGGATGGAGCAACTTGCTGACTGTCCTACCACCAATATGAAAAGTCACACCTATGTTGAGGAGCAAGATGACTTGCTCACCAGTCCAGAGAGCTGATTCCACATTCGAGGGTGGAGGAGGTAAGTTAGTGCACTGAATACTGGGAGGATGACATAAATACTTGCCTCGTTACTGGGCTGCTGTCACTTCCTTTGTACGAGCCTGAGTTACTGCTACTGGCTGAAGAAGCTCCATAATTCTGGTGGATATTAGCAGGACTCAGCTGGTTTCTGCACAGTGTTGACAAAAGGTCCTTTTCACGGGAAGTAGGTGGGCTACCTCCAGACTTGCAGGACGAGGATCCATTATTCCGACCATAAGAGCCACGACTGGAGGGGGAACCAAAATGGTTAAAGCATATTAGACAATCCTTGTCACACAACCCACTGTGTGTCTTATTTTAAACACAACTTTGTCTATGTCTATCTGTCTGAAACAGAAAAAACAGTGAACGGCTGGGAAGAAAGAAAGTCCTGATGGCATCAGCCACTGCACATTCTTTCATTGACTGTGAGGGTCTTAGTTTGAATTATGTGATCCAGGGAAACCTCTGGCATTTTCACATTCCTCTGTTTATAGTACAGTTTCCAGTGATTCCATCAGATCATCCATGTTCTCCAAACCTCTAACTCCTTTAAGTAATTAGAGGACTGCAATCTTGACTAGTTCCAAAAGAATCACGTTTCAGCTTTTCCCTGACAGGCCTGCAGAGAGATGCCTATCCTTGGAGTCTGATGGAGGGTTGTTGTGAGAGTGCTTTCACGGTCCTCAGCAAGCAGCCTGAGGGATCGCAGTGTGCAGTGAAAACAGATTTTTGTTTGAGCCACTGTTCTTTTGTGCCTTTGGCATACGGGGTGCTTCAGCTGTCATTGTCAGCTATTCATTTACTTAGATATAGTTTGAACCCTACTGAGAGAAGGCTGAAACGGTATTAAAATAGACAAAGAAAAGCACAGCTCTTTTCTTTCTTCCAATTTCTCCCATACATATCTACCTTTCTTTTCCCAATATTTATTAAATAATCTGATTGTTAATTGTGTGTGCTTGAAAGCAATTCACATCTGAACTGTCCAATGGCTGCCCAAGAACTGGGACGCTCTGAAAACAGCTTTTAGGGGTGCATTTTTATTTTGTTCAGTTGATTTGCTTCCCTACTGTGCCTCTACCTTCATTCTCTCTCATGGAATTTGTTGTTCTAAACTGTAACAAAGGAAAAAGGGAAGGTTTCAAAATATATGGAAAAAGGCAAATCCAGCCAGTGAAGAAGGACAGAACATAAAAAATAAAATACCACAGAATTATGAAGCAAAATCTTGTCTTAAAATTGTCTGAACTGGTTTCCTCCCTTCTCTGAAAATGGAACACTTTATAAGGAACAGATGGTTGAGTGGCTATGCTGCAAACCTTCATCACAGTGCTGTGGTTTGGGGGATTTTATAATTATTTTACAATAAAGTGCAGGACTGTGGTTTGTGACAAAACTGAAATGTTTCATAGCAAGTTAAGTCAAACAGTTAAAATGAATGTATTACAAAGGAGACATCTCTTTTCATTTTGTACAGTACAGCATCAATTTTTGTGTAAGGCAGAATCTGCACGTAATGTAATTACAGCAATGCATTTGCAGGAGCATTATTACAGAGGACTCCTAGCCAATTAAGTAGGACAGTATGGTCTAATTTAAAGCTATATTTAAACACACAACAATATATGCAATTACATATTCTCTCAAAGAAAAAGTAAAGGTCATTTTAGGACTTCATATTATATTTAGTGCTGCTTTTTTCACAGCCAATACTTTACTAGTTAGACTGATTCTAGAGAGAGTTTAACTACTGTTTATTTTTCTAACAGTCTCATGACACAGATAGGAAACTCTGTACACTGGGGCACACTGTGATCTTGGAGAAGCCTGTGTTCCTTGAGCATATGGGTATCCTGCTGTCCTTCCCCTTCTGCCTGCCAGCTCCACTCCTGTGACTGCGCAAAGGGCAGGAAACAAATCTTTCAGTTTGAACTCTTTACACCCACTCAAAAACTGTAATCAGCAGGGATTGCGTGGGCAGAGCACAATGTGCACTGCTCTCTCCAAACTCCCCGGTATTCAGAAGCAGTTCACATGTGATATGGARAAAATTTACAGAAATCCTTATGAAATGTTCATTTAGATAGATAGATGACTATGATCTTTTTTTTTAATTTGTGTATAGTTTACTCACATAAAGATTAGACACAGGTGCTTTAGAAATGAGCATTAAAGGCAAAATTGTCAGCTTCTTCCTACGAAAAATAAGGTCATGATCTGTAAAGGTGCATGCTGAGCTGACAATTTATCACAGAAAAAACCCAAAGTGGTATGACCAGAAGGTTAAGGTTAATTGGTTAGAAGCACTGCTGTTAACTAACATATATCCAGCTGTTTCCCCCTCTCTTCCAGCCAATGCCTTTTTTACCTTACCTGATTGAATTGCAAATGCTCGTTATGAATAAATAACAAAAAAGTGCCAGTTAGCTGATTTTGTGGCATATTGACAGTTTTTGTTCTCCAAATACAGCATTTCTGTTCTCTCTCATATCACAGTTCTGACTGGTGTAAGTACTGCCAGAGAGCACACTGTAATCCAAATTGTTTTAAAACTCACAGTAGTGATATTATACATATTAGCTGCAAGGCATTACGTAATAGTGTCTCTCTGTACTAAGCAACACTTGAAATATATAGCACAAATTGCTTTGCTTACTTGCGAGAAAAAGAAGATCTTTTGCTTCCAGCAGCAGACATATGGACTTCAGGAGCTGAAATACTGCCTGTGCTGCTTGAAGAGCTAAAATCAGCTTCACTCCCTGGAAAGGAAAAGGAAAGAGTAAAACACGATGGAAATTACAACTCAAAGACTGTTTTCAAAATAACAGTGAATCACAAGCAYCCTTCCTTTGTCTGTCTTGTGTGAATTTTAAAAGTTGCATGAATTTTCAAACATCCCTAAGGACAAGTACTGGATGTGTTCCAGATTTTCAACAGTTCCTCAGAACTGGCAATTCAACAAGAGTAGAAAAAAAATCGGACACAGAAACTTATTCTACGGAAACCATTTTAGAAGTAGACTAAAAACATTTGTTATGACAACCTGTTTGCTTTCTCACAGTTATCAACATAGGAATGAGGCTGCTGATAGGGCTCCTTCAAGAGCACAGTGATTAAGAACATACAGTTGCTACTGCATTTCTCTTCCTTTAAACCATTGGGAAGTACTACTGGCTGGGGAGAACGCTTGTCCTTTTCTGCTTTCTGAGATGATATACATGTATATAGGTTACTAGAGTAAATATATGTATATGTGTATGTGTGTATATGTGTGTGTATATATACATGTATTCAGATTTTCATGTGGCACAGAAGCATAGTAAGACAGTTCTAATAGATTTTAAATAAGCTAATAATAACGCGTGTCTCCCAAGTGCTTCTTGGATGATAAGCCATACTATCTGATTACTGACTTTCTGTGGATTACAGCTTTTATTTTCCAAGCTCTGTTATATACACGAAAAATGCACTCCCTTTGCTGAGGCCAGAAGGTAAATTTACTAAGAAAGTCTTATCATCTGGAAAAAAACCCTGAAGAAGATAGCTTTTTAAAATTTCATTTTGTCACTCAAATGGCAAATTTTCCAAGTTGTATCCATGTCTAATGCTGCAGAGTCACAATGATGGATAATAACTTTATTTCAGGGAATGGAAATAACTTTCCGACATACTTTAATAACAGCTGGTCAGCAGGAAGAAATATCATGATTTACATAGCAACTTTCATTTGGGAATTTCAGTGCACCTTGCAGCCATTGACTATCCTAGCATCACCCAAATCACACCGAGAAGTTGGGGAGGGGATTTGCCCAGGACCATTGAGCACGTGCGTGGTGCCCTGGCCCCACGAAGCTTCCCGCGCACAGGCTGACCCTTCCCGGGCCACCTAGGAAGCCACAAGGAACACCAGGAGGCCACTGAGGTAATGAGGCCAAGGAGGAGGGCACCTCGCTGCCCTCCCAACGCAGGGAGGGACACCGCTGAGTTGGGGCAAGGCTTCTTATGAAACCTCACACCGCAGACTTCCCAGCAGGGTTTATACCCGGGCTCTCCCAGGCAGCCCCCGCCACCCTTTGCCGGCTGTGCTGAGTGGCGGCTCTTCCCAGCAAGGGAGGCCTGAGAACACAGTTCCTGCTGTCTCCTTCAGAGGTGCCTCCACCATCCCGCACAGAAATATCCACTCAGGTGAGCAGTTGGAGACTTATCACAGAAGRGCTTTTTTTTTTTTCTTTTTTTTGCTATAAACCACTTTTCCACGAGGGGGAGATGCAGCTACAGCTACTGTGATAGCCACCGTGACAAATAAAACCTCTAATTTGGGAGACAGTTAAATCTTTAGCACAGCTGACTGGCACATCTTAGGCTCCTGAATGCTCTGGACTGCAAAAAAAGGCATTGTTAGAGCATGTTTTCACAGGCACAGTCTTAAACAGGAGGAATCATTTAGTAAAAGACGTTAGACACTTATGGTCATAGTGGTTTCTGAACATACCTGTTCTGATTTAACCCAGTACAGTTTCCTAATTTCACAAAGTCCAAGTGTCAGAACACACATTACTCATTACTCCAACCTCTACATTCAATCTCAGATAACAACTGACAAGAATTGTTCTGTCTTTTTGGCAAGGAAAGCACTGCCCTTCCTGTGATGTCTTCTTGCTTGTTTGAATGCTGCAGGATTCAGCAGGATCAAGATGCTTTTATTGTGTTTTTTTTTTTTCCCCAGTTGCAAGTCTATAAGATATAAATCAGATCACTTTTGTTTACCTGTCACAGACACAGAAGCAAATAAGTTCAAGAAACTCAAGAACAAAACCAAACTCAGCCTATTCTCAATCATTAGCTGGGCTCTCTTGTGATGACAGGACAGAAGCCCATTATAGAGGAATCACCAGAGGAAATACATTTCAGAGTCAAGTCTTGGCTGTTTTCACGCTGAAGAGCTGTAATTGAAAAAGCATTAAAGACACACATTGTTTCTTGTTATTTAACGCTCTATAACATCCCAACATAAAAGGTATCTACAAGCCACAGTTTTTGGAAGAGAGGGAGTCTTTCCCAGCTAGAATTGTTGGTAGCAATAAAGTTGCCTTCCAAATAACCCTTGGTAAACACTTATACAGAGGGTGGGAGCAGGAATAGAAACAGCTGGAAGCAGGAGGTGTTGAACCTGTTAGTGGGGAGTAATGAGAAGTCTGTGATAGAGCAGATAGTTGTGCCTATTAAATAGTAAAACTGACAGACCAATAGATCTTAGAGGAAAGGGATTTTACAAGAGGAGTTTGATCTACATCTGACCTCTAAAACAAAATCTCTGGCTATAGCTGGTCTGTACCTGGCTGTCCTAGAGGAACTGTGACATTTTGGTTCAAAATTTCTCAGAAGGCCAAATTACCTTCACAGGAGGGTCATGTTAGGTGCAAAGCTGGGCACCAGGTGCAGAGGGCAGCCTGAAGAGGCTGCTTTTACCTAGGAGAATATATTTTGGCCTTAACACAGCCTAAAACTCAGAGTACACAAAGATGGCTTTAAACATCAGTCCGCTCTTCTCTGTGCTTCTTCTAACTCAGCCCAGCCCAGAATATTCCAGAGACTAATTTCAAAACAGAAAAATGTACTGCCTAGTTCTTGAAAATGGTATCCCAGGGATCCAGTTTTATTGCTTTTAATCAATTCCATACGCAGTATATAACATCCCTGAATAATCAGACCCATGGTGACCTGTGTCGCTACAGTCCTAACCAAATAGGAACCACATGCAAAGATAGGGAGGGGAGGGCAGGAGGGGAGCAACAAAGCCACTTTGTTTCACAGAATATTTATATCATGTCTGCAAATGCAGATGGCAACGATCCTCTCCTTGGGGAAGCAAAATGACCGTGGGACATAACGTCCGAAGCTGCAGTAGAGTTTTCCTGATAAACAAAACACTCTCATCTAAGAGATTAAAGTCCACGCAGAATACTGTCTCAGTATCATGCTAATCCCAAATCTAATTTTGCAAACAAGACCTGAACAGGTAAACATGTCACATAGATTTCATACCTCCAGTGTTCGGGCCCCCAACACATTTCCACCCTTGCAAGACGCCAACAGCTTTCCAAAGCAAAGTGCTGGCTCCTACACAGAGAACATGAGCCCAAGCTGAGGCTCATCTATGATTAAGTAGACCACACCATAATCAGATCATGTTATTGAAAGCATTTCAAGGAAGCAAGGCTTAATAATAGCCTCTCCCTGACCCGTTTGGCTTGGAGCGTAGTGCTGGGAAGGGCTGCCAAGCTAGGTACTGCAGATAAGGTTTATCAGAGCCTGGAAACGCAACCATCTCAAATCTGAGGTTTCTGAAAGACTGAAATACATCTGCAACAGGAACTGCTTCTATGAAGAAAGATTTAACCTCTCTGGCCCCAATTTCAACAACAGTTATGCACATCCTTAACACTGAGCACAGGAGACTACTCATGCTTAAAATTAGGCAGCATATATTTATAGGATCTTCCAGAACTTTTTGTAAATTAAAGAGGTCACAGTTAGTAGTATTCCCAAGTGTGATAGCTGATGTTCAAGCCAGCCTGCATGTAAAAATGCTTGACAGTAATGTTACTAGGAGACTTTTAAAAATAGTTTCTCCYATTTGGTAAACATCTCTATGTAAAATAAGACATTTACCCATATATAATATAAATTGTAACACATTCTTGTGGGTAAGTATTACTTCCATCTGCCAAATATTTTAACAAAGAGATGAAACTCCTTGTCTAACTAAGAGCAACACAGGTAGGAGCAGAATACAGCCTTTCTACAGCCACTCTCCAGACTGTCAACTACCCAAGGAAGCCTGTTGAATATTTTTGTTGCTGTGACAATGTGATCGCAAAAGCTCACAAATGTAAGCAGCAGAACAGCCTCAGAAGCAGCATTAACCATGAAAGAAGTGGACTTTTCTGAAAAACATATTCTTCTGTCCTGACTGGCTATAACACTTGTTTTGCCCTGGTCTGAGATCTTCCTGTTTACCAATCCCTGCCTGCAAAAGACACCACATGTTGAGGTGCCAGCTTCAGAGCTATCTCATTTGAAATTCATTCATACATATTTTTCCATGCTCTCAGCATCGGAGCACCAATAACCTGCTGGCAGGGCGGCTGACTCGAGAATCAGTGCTGACAGAAGTGCTCGTGCCGCACGTACGGCGTCTGATGCTGCGGGGCCGCGGGTCCGGCCTCGGGCTGCTGGGGACACCCACGGCTCTCAGAGCCCGGGGAAGGACAAGGCGACAGCTTGCGCTCAGCAGTGGTTAAGCAGAYGGATGGCCAGCACCGTACTGTCACATTTTCCAGAATTCCTCCTTGCCTTGAATGGGTATCCAAGAAGGAGGAATGAAGTAGTGCAGCATCTAGCACCGTCCCCACGCTATACTGGCAAATGGGACACAGCACCAAGCTAAAAATACGCTGTGGACGGCATCGTGCTTTGTGCTTTTAGCTTTCGTGGCTTTTTGCTGCCTTGACAACACTGTGACCCTCACACAGTCCCAGCTGAGACGGAGGGGAGAAGGCGGGAGCCCACAGCCCCGCGGCTGCGCCCCGTGCCGGCAGCGCAGCGTGCGTGCCGTGCCGGCCTGCACAGCCACGGGCAGCGCAGAGAGGGAGGGAGGCGACAGCCTGCTAGGCGCACGGCTTCTCATCGTGCCCCGGGCTGGGGATCGCTGCTCTAGGAATCAGTATATTCCCGCCGGAGCACTGCAACTGACTGCGCAGCCTAGCACAAGTTACTCAAGGCCAGATTTTCCAACCTGTCCATGTGGTTATATTACAAACAYTACCCATATATTACACCATACAAATATTACGATTATATTATGAGCTTGAGGSGGTGAGGAGAGGGAGTGAGAGATCATTGTGCAAGAGCAGTTGTGTCTGCAGGGGACACTGGTACATGTTTATCCAGTCGGTGCACTGCAGTCATCATGCCTACATTGGTGCGTGCAGAAAGGCCACACCTTTAACCCTGCTCTGCTCGCTTCCTCAGCTGTGCTCTTAGAATAATGACATGCTACTGTGATCATATAACACACATAATTAGCAGCTTTTACAGGTAGAACAGGCTAGACGTTTTGGGGACACCACAGCAGGCTGCAAGCACTGAAATGCCACATCATATATGTATGTATATAGAGACAGTATGTGTATTTTTTACACAGAGACACACAAACATTCACATGCATGAATGGAGTGTGGAATCCAATTCTACTGTTTCTAGTCATTACAGATGGCTCAAATACCATGTCATGTGGTCTTCTGGCCTCAGATAGTATTAAAATTACACTTGCACTTCAGCATTTAATATTTTTTCCTTCTGTAAGAATAAAGTTGGAACTTTTTCACGTGCATTTTACCRTCTGTTTTCTACTTAAATGATAAGATTAAAATACAGAAAAAAGGGGAAAAGTTCAAGCAATATTTGTAACAGGAACATTGACAGCTGATCAGCAGAACTGGACTTCCAAAACTCAGGATGCATATGAACTTATTAAAGTCTARTCATATTTTGTATGTCTTTTTTATTTACAACTTCAGTACTGATCCATAGCTGCCAACTTATATAAACCACAGAACTTACTTGTCTTGAAACCCCATAAACAAAGACTCTTTTATATATATCACTCTTGATGCTGGGTTTTGCATTTAGCCACCCAATGAAACAGAGCTGTAAATAAAACAGTGCTGACAGAGACAGCTTGTCCTCAAGTTGTAAAGCACTTAAATTCTCTGAGCTTACTAGCCTTCAAAAGCATTCTATTATAGGGCAAAGGGACCAAAATATGCATACACTTTCACCAGCCCCATGCAGCAAATAGGGAATTAAATGGAGCACTGCCTCTGAAGACAGCTTTATTTAGGGACCTCAGCATAATAAAAGTCCAGCAAAGCCATTAGAAGCAGCTAGAGAAGTAGAGAGGATTCACTTGTACTGTACACTATTGAAAGGATTTGTATTTCTAAGAGATTTAGTTTGATTTACCTTGGAACCTTTAATGCAGAGCCACATCTTTAGTTCTAATTTTTCACAGTGTAAGTAGTGTCTCCAGGAAAGCGGCTCCCTTTCGACTTAATATTGTTCCTGCAAGAATATTTCCGTATGCAACAAGCAATCTGAATCATTATTCACAGGCACTCATAAAAGTAAGAAAAAAAATGAGCTGGAAAGAAGTGATGAGCTTGCTTTAGCATTTCAGGCTTTTTCTTCAGATAATACCCTTAAAAATGACCTGTTTCAAGGGCAATGTGTCCTGCTGGGAAATGTAATCGCTGGCCACTGTCAGGGCCTTAAAGGGTCTTGGTTCCAGGCCCAGGTCTTAGACTTATCACTTATTTGACTTATTATTACTATACTTGAGACTTTTACCATAGACTTACTATTATATTTCATATGGAACAGTAACCAGATACAAACAGAAATAATCCTGGGAGCAAGGAACAGGACACAGGAACCTCCCCTGCATGTGGACGCTCTAATCATTGGGCTACAGAAGCTCCTGCATGCTCTTTTTCTGCCCATGTCTCATACTCCACTGCTACGGGATAAGCTGGGGATTCCCACCAGGTTTCTGTGGTTCAGGACCTCTTATGAGAGTGAGGATTTGAACTCCTTCGGTCTAAGGAGGGCACTGACCTCAAACCTTTCTTGTGAGCAAATGCTCTAACGGCTCTAGCTGTTACACAAAACGTGGTGGTACCACCGGTGCTGGCCACATTTTGAAGGAATGAAATGTGCTGGTTGTCAATACTCACAGACATGGTCTAGTGCCGGCAAGGAAGCTCGGAGTGAATTTGAGGCACATGTGGGCACACTCAGGACTACAAATAAGTGGTTAAGTCTGGGAGTCTCCCCTCTCTGCCATTTCCTACGGACTGTAGAGGGGTTTTTTTGGCCTGGTGTGCTTTTGGCTGTGAATCCCGGCCTTCCCTCATAATATAGTGCCCCTTCACCAGACTGCTATCTGTTTCAACCAAAAGTAGCTCAGATCTTCTACTAACCACATTTCAGCTGATTACATGGTCCAGTAACAGCTGGTGACCTGGGCAGCTGGCAAAGGTGCAGTCAGAAGGGACATGGAACAAAAATTTCAGTCTGAGTCTCCATAAATTATTCTAGCCTGCTGGGGGAGTAGATTTCCAGCTCAACRTCAGATAGCAGATTTCAGGTCCAAACTGCAACACAGATCCTAGTTCCCTGCATTCGGATCTGTACTTGATTTACAAATGATCCTTTTAATTCACACTGCTGGTTGTGTAATCTAAACTAATTATTACTTTTGATTTTTGCTCATCTTGCTGGCTTACTTGTCTTACTTTGGAAAAAGGTTTGTTATCAATTAATATAATCAAATTCTTCTCATCAAACAGCTTTCTGATCTCATCTAAATCTAAATCTATAGTCTTATGAGCACTGCAGATCTCAAAATGAATACAGAATATGACTTGTGTATGCTGTAAAACCACAATCAATTAAGCCTTTCCCTAAACACACTAGTCACTACAAACTAATTACTGATACTGGCTGGGAGTCATAATGTCTATTCTGCATATCACTATGATCTAGGCTTGTGTTTTTCTTAATTGTAGTTTTAATACGTGGATTTGTAGAGCAGCTACAAGTGGATGTTGGAACAGACAAAGAACATTTCAAGTAATTTTTTTCTGCTTTATATATTTTAAGGAGGTCTGTCAAACAGATATCAACCTGACCTGGGTATTTTTTTAGTAGTATATACAATTTGAGATGYTCTGACAATACTTTTTAAATGGCTCCCATAATTTTTCTCTTCTCAGCCTGAAATGACCCTTGTGAGGGGGGAACATTTGTTCACAGAGCAGAAGGGAAGAGTCTGGGGAACTTATCTTCCTGTTCAAACAAAGATGCTCTTTGGATCTGAGACAGACGGATGCTATCTTGCTGCATCAACCAGTACCGTATGTATTCCCTTACTACAAATGTTGAAACTGGATGTTTGAAAAATATACTGATAGTGATATAACATAATACTTAAYTTGCATTTGAAAGTTTTATCAAATATATGTGTAAATGCACCTATACACAGATGTCTTTTACAAGTGAGTGTAATATGTCACTTCAGGAGAAATTTTAACATACCTGACATGGTGCTATTTGGTCTATTTCAAGAGAAATGAATGGGCTGGTCAGAAGTATTTTTAGGAGCTGGAAAATGTCATCTTTGGCAGGGATGCCTTAGCAGCACCCAGAAAGGGAGTGAACTTCATCACAGCCTGGAAAAACATCCCAACCCTCCTCTCACTTTGGTGGCAGATTTTTAACAAAGGCCTTTCAGAGGCCCGTTCAACACATCTTCTAAATCTGGTTCCAATAAGTAAGAAGAGAGAGGCTGTCTGGTTTATAGCAATTAACTACACAGGCAAGCATCCACAGTATACATGCAAATGCAAAAAATCATATGCTAAACCTGATTCAGTTGAAAACTTTTGCACAATCACCCTTAATATGAGACATACGGTTTTCATTATAATGTAAATAAAACATTTTTAATCAGTTTGACATGATTTCAACAGTGAAAAGAAAAACAATGGAATGCGCAACATATCTGGGAGGCAACCAACTAAACAACTCTGCAGTTCCAAGGACAGAAAGCAAAATTTGTCATAATCTAATCAAATATTTACTACAACGTACACACTGAAATGATTACAAAAACTAATTGCGTTCAAGTGCCATTTACTGAAAAGAACAGCAAAACCCTAGTGATTGGTTGCCTAAACTACAATTTTTAGAGCAATAAAGTCAAAGTAGTTCCGAGAGCAATACACTTCAAGTTATGACTGCTGTCATTTGCTAGTTTTTTTTTCAATAGCACTTATCATTAAGAAGCACTAATTACAGACATGAAGACTGTGCTTTTCAGCTTACTAATCCTTGAGGGTTTATGGTCACACTATATTCTTCTGCCAATTCTAGGAAGCAATCACAGCCTGCTCAGTTCCTGGATTTCGAAAGCTAATAGCTTACTATTACTTACAGAATTTCAGAAGTGAGGAATAAGAGATCTGTAATGAAATACCTCCATATGTAACAAGGGCAAGGCTCATAATATTAATAAAATACGAAAGAAAGCCTGCAGAATTTTCTTTTCCTTTAGATATGTTTTATATAATGGTATATATAAGATACGCTGTTCTAAAGTAGCTTTACTATTTTGTTATTCGYTGGTTCAATGAGCAGTATCTAAGAGCATCAGGACACAAACGCATAAATACTGCCAAACTCCTAGATCCAGAAGGGGAATTTCAAAAATAACACTCTCCCCATCTGCTGCCTGGAGGCTGCACAGCCTCTCCCCGTCACATCAGCGGGGACGCAGGCTGCAGCCGGCAGCAGTAACGGGGCGAGGGAAGGGGCRCCCGTCCCCTGAGCCCCACGTCCTCTGCCCCCACCCATGAACCTGCCCAGGCTGGAGTACCTGCCTCATTCCTCACTCGCACATGGGGGAATCCAGCAGCTCTGACCTCCCCACAGCTTCCTGCTCCATCAGGAGACCCTGCCCTCCTGACGATACGCTGGTGCCCGAGCGCACGTAATTTCCATCACAGATGTTCCACTTTCTACTGGGTATCAAAGACGCGTTGGGCAGAGGAACAGACTTGGGAAAACTAAACTCTATAGTCTAAAGTTTTGGACACTCATCTGGGAAAAGGGCAACTTCTATCTGCTTGCTCTTCCAGCTGTTAGGGTTTTTTTTAAATTTATTTCTGTTTATTTATTGGAACAAGGACAGGAAACGTATTTCTCCTCTCTCCTAGGCTCTTCCTCAGCTCAGAATAGTAATTTAGGGTGAGAACCGAAATGGCACTTACTTATCTAAAACATTTCACCAGTGTTTTGATATCTAGGTACAGAAAAGCAAGTAAAATACCACTACTTAATCAGGTCAAGAGTCCGAGATGCCACAGCTCTCTGCAAAGGTCTGTTTAGTTGTTTATGGGTGAGTTGCTATTTTTGATTCCAGTCATCACCAGTTTAGCCGATGCCTTTATAACACAGTGAAATCAAATAACTGAGATTTGCATAACTAAAATAAAGACATGCCCTTAACTTCCCATGTCTACATGTAAACATAGATAAAAAAACGCAAAGAATTTATTGACATGTCCACTTACTACTGCTCTGTTAAAAGTAAGCACTCTGAAGGAAACAAATACTCTTAGGTAAATCATTTAGTCATTAAAAACAAACAAACAAACAAACAAACAGTTTGCTGAGCACTGAAACTGTTTAGGAATTGAAGCCAAACTTGGCCAGAAAATGGAAAAACAGAATTTTCAACKTTTTGTTTGAAATGATGCTTTCATTTTGAAAACTGCCAAGTTTTTCTTTCTCTTTTTAAAAGGGTGCTAAAACATTAAAAAATCTCCCAAGCATAAATTCTAATTCTAGTTTGAATATTGTCTTTGTTCAGTCTGAAACAAAGGCTTTCCTTACTGTTTTGATTTGGCAACAAATCCCCAAATCAGTTATTTGCATAGCTCCACTTTGAACATAATAAGATGTCAGACAAAAAAGAAATAGTGGATGTAAAGGAAAGTAAAAAAAAGAAATTATCTATCAACTCTTGAGTAAACATTGCTCAGAAAACAGTTTAACTCCCAGGATTCTCATTAAAAAGGCATTAATAACCTGGAAGAAATCCAAAAAAGGTCAACAATAATGATAATGGGATTACAGGGCAATATTTAGGAAGGGAGATTAAGGCAATGCAATTTTTGTATTCTAAGATAAAAAGAAATGCTGGCAACACTGTGTTTATCATGGGGAGGAGGAATACAGCTGGAAAATTGTGTAGCAAACAATGCAACATGAACAGAGGAGTCTTGCTGTGATGCATATTATTTCATGAATAATGACTTGAATAAAAACTGAAGGTTGGTGGGAGCTGGGCAAAGTAAAATTTAGCAGGAGCATATTCAGAATACTTTTAATATAACTGGGGAATCAGAAAGCTATTTTAAACATTGACATAAATAATAGGTACTGCAATTTAAAAGCAGAGCACAAAAAAAAAAAATTCTCCTAAGGGAAGATTCCTAATGGCCTCTTATGTATGCACAGTATTTCTTTAYGTGTAGGTGAAGCAGGCTGAAAACCACAGAAAACAGCCAGGAGGAACAGGAAAATTCACTGGAGTAAATACACAAATTGCATAGCATGTTCTGGCTCTTACATCTTTTAGAGCAAATACTGAGTTTGTGCAGTGTGTATGGCATCAATTTCTTTTTTTTTTCTTTTTTCTTTTTTTTTTGGCAGGGGACCTCATACTCCATTCTGGATTAACAGAGGGTAGAAAATCTGCYTGGATATATAAGATTTTTTTTTGACTAAAACTGACAGCTGTTGCCATCTTCCATACCTGCCTCAACGCTGAACCCTAAACCCCAGGGCCATTCTTATGCTGGGACTCAGCTGCYGCCTGTTCCTGATGCAGGACCATGTCCCAGACCTTCTTAGGAGACCTGCCCCAAAAGGCATTTGGAGCTGAAAGATGATGTGATGGCACATGTGTCTCATCCTATGCAGCAGCCTGGTGGCTGTGGCACTCCCTGTAAAAGTCCCATATCTGAAACCTGTGGAAGCTGGAGCCCAGCCCTCCCATGGTCAGAGAGCAACTTTAAGGACCAGTGTGCAGAGCACCCTAGAGTGAGAGTCTCCCATTAAAGATGGATGTCCCATTTTATGTAAATCTAGAGCAATATGGGGATAATTAATGGGCCAGAGAAAGGGGTTATGGTGTGCGTTTTGGGAACTCTGGCTCAAATCCCTGATAAAACAGTTACTTAATTACACAAAGTAGAACAGCTTCCATGGGAGACAGCTCCGTGAGTCCCCTCAGACTAGCAGCCTGGTGACTAGGGCACTCTTCTCACATGCGCTGAAGTCCATCGTCCAACAGAGGCAGAAACAGATTCTAAATATAAGCTTCTTTCCCCTCTCCCTTACTGAATTAGGCAACAGGGGTCTCTATTTTTTGTGAGAAAGGACATAGGTACCAAGTTCCAGAAGATGATTTGTGCCCATGACTCTTGATTGTGGGTGGTCTGTACCTCCAGCCCAGCATTCAGCAGTTACTTATCTTTTGATAGGTGGGGTTTAGGCCTCTGCCCTTTACTTAATATCTCCTCCAGAAAAAAAAAAATAAAATAAAATAAAAAAATCTGTGTTTTCCTTTGCTGCTTGCTGGCTTCTTTATCAGATATGTGTTTGTCACTGTCATGTCTGGGCACTTGGTGTGCCCTGGGAATCTTCTGAGCAATAAGAGATGCATGTTTTGAGTCTACTTCCCAACCACTAACTGCTTTTGCGTCTACTAAGCAGCACCTGAAAGGGTTTTTAGAAGGTGATGAATCCTAAAATTTGTGATGCAGAATTAAAAAATTGTTTTTTTTTTCAGGCCAATTTAATGTAATAGGAACTTGCATATACAGATTCAAAAATATGGAACACTTTGAAGTCAAAACACTCTATATAGCTGCTACTTCATCCGTTCATGTTTGAAAGAAGTACTTGGCTATTTGAACATGTTGTCCACAGCAATACAAGGAAATTTGTTTAAATTCAAAGTTTATATCTAATATATATAACCTCCCCCCCAAAACAGTGATATAGTAACATTGTTTTTAAAACTTTACAACAGTCTTTTGCTCAAAATATTTATCTATCAGAGTTACAAAGCACTTTTTTCACTTCAGTAGAATTTATTTGGGTTAGCTCCTAAAAATACTTCAACATTGCAATGTCGAACTCCTAGGTGTCCTGCTGACTAATGAAATTCTCAGTGCAAAATCAGACACAGAATTACCCTATGTAATATTGGCACCTGAGGCAGTGGTCCTCAGAAACAGGACAAACGGCAAATGTTTAAGCTTATCAGGGATGAACAGAAGAGGAAAAGGCACCTAATTAGACCTATTGACCTAAATACAGATAGGCATCAACTTCCAAGCATGTTCTTCAATCACAAGCCTCATTCTGCAACTAAATACCTAAGACTGACCTTCCTTTCTGTTAAAAAAACAGGCATAAAAAAAAAAGTCTGAGCTTGACTCCAATAAGGACTAACAGCACAGCTGTCGGAGACCTCTTGTAGGATACAGGAGACATAGGTGGGAATTGTCTCACTAACTGGAGATGTCTCTAATGTAGGCACCTATATCTGGGCCAACGTTTAGGCAATGGAATTTTAATCGGTATAATCAGAGAGTGCAGTTCATTCATCTTCTCTTAAAGTAAATGTTTATAGTTGGTCAGAAAAATTGCACACTAGCTTCACTGATTTTATTACTTTTATCTCCTTTGAACCAAAACAGGACCTTAGTCAAATTGCTCAAGCAGAGACAACTACAACTACATTACAGATGTGAAGGTCAGGCCAGACAAATTACAGCCCATCGCAGCTCTGCCTGGTTTGGCTCAGGACCACAAGCTCCCATCTCCCTCACCTCCGAAACAGCCCCCATAATCACCAGAAGAGAAAATGACAGATTCACCTGTAAAGCTGTCCCACTTTCGGTAAGCAGTTCAAGTCACTGGACCAGAGAAAGCCAGTCAGGCCCCATCTGTAGTCCGGACCAAAAAATAATCTAAGGAGAGCTGTAGATTCAAACCTCACCTCTTCCTGAATCACTCATGTTCAGTGAGTTACGCGAGACAGGCGATCCCCACCAGGATCTCCTGGCTCTGCTGCACCTGTTGACCCAACTGAGCAGGACTCATTCCAGAACTGCCGTAGTGACGACAGTTGTTTCGGAACGTGCAGGAGGACRAGGAGCAAACGGCAAAGACGAGACACACAGTTGGCCTCCACGGCACTGCATGGTGATCTACTGAGGTTTAAAGCAGCAACTGCTACRACACGTAAAGCCCTCACAGGGTGATACTATCCATGCTCAGTCCTAAGATGTAAGATCTGAGAATAGCACAGACTTGTACCAGAACACTGCATCTTTCCTTCTGAAGGGAGATATGTGTATTTTAATCTCCCTGTGAAGTATACGCTCGTACTGTTGTAGCCATGGAGACAGAGTCTTTAATAACTCCCTGTGCTAGCAGGTCAAGTAAGCAAATCTACACAGCTCCATAGCAACTGACGGGAAATTAAAACGGATCCTGTCAGTAAAATATGCAGGAGGGCTCAGTGCATACAGATATATTATCTGGAAACACTTTTATTTTAAAAAAAAAATCAGCAGCAGCTATTTTGAGTAGGCCCAAAACGAAGAGCCAGGAAAAGGGAGAAAAGTAAACAAGAGAAAGGTCAAAAACTGCCACAGCTGTATTTATTAGATTCTGTGTCAGAAAAGATCTCAAACATTATTGTCCCCCCAAAAATTATGAAGGCCACATATAAAAAAGGGAAAATAGTGACATAAAATTCTACAGGAAATAAATTTTGCATACCATTAGATTTGAATGTTAGGATGGGTATGATGTCTGCCGTTGGTCTGCTATCAGATATGGTACAGAAGCAAAACAAGGCATGTACTTATATCCAAGGCAGATGACATATATACTCAAGCACCCCCTCCCTTCTTATTGCCAAGATGATGTTCTAAAAAGCAGATGGAAAGCCTTCTAGAAGCACAAGTAGTTGACCGCTGCATATCTGTTCTTTTCCAAATATTGAGTTGCTTAAAAAAATCTAGTGCTCAAGTTAAAGCCATCCTTATCAAGTTTAAGTTACCTGGTGAACCTGGGCTTTGCTCTTCCTGTTTTCACTTGCAAACTCTTCTGTACTATTCAGAGAACTTATGCTTTACACTTATAAATAAACACAGCCACATCAAAATATTATTTATTATTAAATACTTTAAGAAGAGACAAAAGAAGAGTCTTACTTATGGTCACAGGCAAAATATTCCATCATTTGTTATCAATTTACTTCACTCGAGCTATCTTCAGAACTTTTTTTTTTGTAAGATTAAGTATTTAAGTTACACTGAATCAGATCTAGCTCATCTCCTAATTTCAGTATTCATATACATTTGATACCAGCCACGTATTTAATTATTTGAATACTCCCAGGAATGAAGGCACCCATCTTCTCATCTTCACTGCACATGTAAAGTGACTGATTGCAGGATGGGAGCATAGTGTACTCTGATTAAACCCTGCATTTACAACTGGATTAATTGTTCTTTGACGTACTCTTGCTCTTAATTATCCCTCCTTCAACAAAAGCGCAGTCTTGGAATGAGGGTTATAAAGTACTGCTAAATAAGTGACAGCAGAAAGAGAGATACATTATACTGAGTTTTTGTCATCAGCCTCACTTTTGTACGAAGCTGCTTTTAAAATGAAGCATACCAATTTATTTTCGGGATCAGTCAACGCAAATTGTTTTCACCAAATACATACCTTTGTTGTTGTTTTATCTTTAAAACAAACAGGGTGACTTTGCCTTAGAATATAGCTACATATATATTACACCAGCAGCATTTTAAAAGGCATTTCAACCTAAGAGGTAAAAGTACAACTTATAGTTGTAAAGAACAATGAATCTTTTTGCATGACACTGGCTCTGTTCAAGTTAGCACATTCTGTACCTTTGTTCCTGTATTCTGCACCTTTGTTCCTGAACAACGGGAATAACAGTTCCCACAGTTTGCAGAAATTCAGTGCAGAGAACGAACAAAAGCTATGTGAATACAAGATACAATGTTGTTGTACAAATGAGTCAATAAAACATCTGTCTAATATTTTATCAGTCTTTCCCAAGATAAAACAAAGAAAATCCTGTCACTGCATGCATCTGCAATCAGAAAGGTAAAGTTCTTCAGAGCAAACTGTATTTCCAAAACTACCTCTAAGACAATCCTCTCCCAGATCTTATACATGAACTGATCTGTTTTTAAGTGAAGCATACAGATAAATGTTTGAGTCAGATATTATTATTCCCACAATATCTTACTGAACTGAGGTACTGGGATGATAAAGGACCCGCAAAATTATAAAGCCAGGTCTYAGTAATATAAGCTAAATCAGCAAATTTATGTTTATGACAACCAAATAAGGTGACTTTGCCATTAGAATACAGATACGTCTAGATATATGCAAGCAATATGGATGATCTTATCTGTTAATTTTACATTAATGGATTAACTGGTCACTACTCTTGCCGTGCACAAGATGAGCCCAAGAACAAGTTCCTGGTCACTCAGTATCCTGGGAATCTAATGCCAGTAATCTGGGAATCTAATCTAATGCCCACGTGCCAGACCAAAAGAAAAAAAAAAATAACAGCAGGAAGAACAGTACGGTTTAACAGCTAGATTTGCATTTCTTGTCTAATCTGTCTGGCTTATCTACTTCTAACTACAATATTCCCAAATGCCCAGGGAAATCATCTTCCTTGTCTCCTTTTTGTTAACTTTGCTCAGCTCTAAAGCTAATTAAAAAGCATCCCTGCCTTTTCAGTGCTCACAATCAATTTAAGGCCAATACAGGTTGCTCTACCTGTCACTTCTAAAAACCCTAACAGTCCGAACACTTTCAAAGATTAATCTGTTCAGACTGGGACATCCTACCCCAAGATTTATTCACTTATGACTTGAGAAGTATACCAGGAAGAAGTGGAAAAGACCATAATGGCAGCATGTGCTGAGTACGACTTTACTTACTATGACTGAAAGTTAAATGACATTTTTAATCAGTGATTGTTAAGATGACTTTACTTATTCTTTCATTTCTACGAACTCAGATATGAAAGTACACAGATGTTAAATACAGAGAAGGAAGATCACAAAGCACGTACTGCAATGACTGAACAACAGATCTGGGCAATGCTCTACGTAAAGGAATAAAAGCCTAGGCAACAGAGGTAGGTGCTCTAAGTGGTTAAAGCCTCTGAGATTTTCCTATTAATTTGAAGAATGAAGCTTTAATGTCTGAATTCTAAATGACTACCATTCCTGAAATGTAATCCATTGCAGTTCAACTGCAGTATAATCCAACGTGTTACTATTTTAGCCAGATTCAGTAATAGATGGCCAAATGTTTTATCAGAGTGAAAGAGAACTTTTCTGTATAGTCTGCTGCTGCCTGGGGTGGTTATTACTTAACAGAGCTGTGAATGATGAACAGCCAGGCTTTAAAGAACTCTGGGGCTGTCCTTAACTGCTGCTCATCTAGGATTCCTTTAATGCTGTGGTGTTTAATCTTTACTCTGCAAGCCCATAAAGGTCTGAAAGCAGTTATTTTAACAGRTCTGGGACAGTCTTAATGTCTCAAGTCTTAATGATTTCACATGAAACTTTAGCCTTTCAATGGACTCAGAGATAGCTCCAACACAAACCTCACTCAGATCATTCAGTAAACTGGACTGAGGCTGCCCATGACACCAAAAGCAGGAAAGTGAAGMCCAGAACTCCTGCCAGAAATGCTGAACACAGTCAGTTGATCAGGTGCCATTCTAGAATTACAGACATTTAAAACCACATAGAGCTTTGTGTTGCTTTAAGCTTACAAGCCTTTTAAAAGTTATTGACACAACTCACGCCTGAGATTCCTTTCTTTATTCATGTTTCTCTGTAAGTTTATCATGAATTTCTAGCTTACTCCGAGCATTCTTATRGAAGTCAAAAAATAAGAGGAGAAAGACTGTCAGAGAAAGCAAAGTAGTTCCCACTATCTTTAATAAGATTTGGACATCAGCTGCGGGAATGAGAACCTATGGAATCCCATCCATAGAATTAGAACAAAATTGTGAATATGTAGAAGTGCTCATATTCCTATCTACACATTTACAGAAACTAAAGGTTTCAGTACAGCACCTYGAGACAAAAGTAGCACTACTGTTAATCAAATATTCTATATATCTTTCTGCTGGGGCCATTTTCTGCAACAAATTTTGTTGCTTTCAATACTGCAAAAATGAATCACATCCAAGAGAGGGATCCTTTCTGAAATCCTGAAATTAAAAGGCTCATAACTTTTTACTGGAGTGGATGTTATATTTATTCCATAATGTWCTTGTCCTCTCCATCCTTACTAGGGAAAGCAGGGACAGATTTTAAGCCAATGCTAAGTAATAAACAGCTAAACAGTAATAAAATAGTTTGGTCTTTTCAACTCATTTTAAAATTTATTTTGAAATTCATCTATAACATTGCTGTGATCCACATTTAATGCAGAATAAAAATATTACCAGCTATCACAAATGAATAACATTTCTGTGATTATAAAACTTTCAGAGGTTTAGCAAGATGCAGCAATAATGCATTCTAGGATTAAGTATGGTTCACTATGCAGACATCATAAATTATGAATGATACTCCAAATCTAGTGTGTTATTACTTTGAGAGCTGAATATGACTTAGATCCATTTAATGATGTCTTAGGCTGTTAGAGAAAAGAAAGCTATGCTGTAATTTATATTTTTAAGCATGGAAAAGAAAGATGAAGTGATATTGCTAGAGTAGCAAAAAACAYTGGAGCTTGGGAACAGCTTAAAAGAGTCCCAAGGGTTCAATCTCAGTGCTATCCCACTCTGACATTTCCTGAATTATCTAAATATTTGTGTGAGTGTTACTTCTGAGATTCAGCATGTTCCAAGAAAACAACACTGGAAACAGATAAATTTTCAGTAAAATGGCAGGCAGTTTGAAGGTGCACACTGATTTAAGCACTCGCCTACAGAACTGTAGCACAGGTCAGACTCTGTAAAAGAGAGTGGTGTACTGAATGTTTGTCTTTTATATTTGGCTCCTGCTATGCAGTCATTATTACCAGACCTTTCTAGATAAATACTATGCCAAGATTATATTCATAAATCAGCAAAGATTTTTGGTAGAGAGAAAGGTTCTATGCACAGATATTTTGTGCACAATTCTTTGAGGTATCCAGAAGCAGTTATGTAATGGCATGGATGTATTTCTGCTTTCTCCTCCCACAGCCCACTTCCCTTCTATTGCTCCCCTGTTATTCCCTCCATGTTTTGCTAAATTTTAGTGACTTCTCTTTGTACAAGGACTATATCTTTCTGACTGGGTCACCTGTCAGGGCCACTTGTGCATTCATGCACAGAAAGGTCATAACGAATGGAATGGATCCACTTGAAACCAAGAGATAGGAAAGGRAGAGAATTACATTAATCCCTGTGGACCAAAACGAAGAAAACAAACCCCAGCTACCTCCTGGCTTCCTTTCCATTTCAGGAATGCCCTTCTCTTGTGTTAGCTCATATTGACTAGAATGTGATTTTTGACAACTTTACACTAGAAAAGGCATGAGATAATTGGTAGGAGAAACTTTGAAGTACGTTGAGGTGACTGTATATCAGACCTATTATAAATCAGCACTACTTCCTGCTCTGAGAGTTTTGATAGATCCCATGAATGATATGCTTGAACTCCAGAGATAATTTTTCAACCTTAGAGATTAATCAATAAAGAGGTACTAACAGCTACAGAATGGTCAACCTACAAGAACAGAGCAATATTAAAAGGAAGTGACACAGATGACAAATTAGAGCTTCAAAATGAATGGGTGAGAATGTCAGTATATCAAGCTGCCCAAAGAATTTCATAAAGCCAAGTTGCCTTTGACTTAGCYGGATTGATTGACTTTTTTTTTTTCCTCCATCTGAAGTATATTAAAATTCTACTCAAGATTGCCTTTGTTTCCCCCTTTCAGCATTTCAACTTTGATCTAGTGTAATAATTGAAAACAATGAAGTTACTTAATGAGAAAAGTGCATAGCTCTCTTCCATGAGTATAGCACCACTTAGCAGAATAAACTTTCAAAATCCTCTACTCACATTTTCTTAGGTTACAACTGTATTCACATACAAACTGGTTGTGAAAGTCATGCTTGCAGATTTGACTGCCGTATATTATGTCCACTTCATTCCACCTTCATTAGATTCCTTGATTTAAGTGGAACAGAAAACAAGACTTGCAAAAATATAATCAATAGTCCATTCTGCAGAGTAATGGGAGACTGGGAACACCTAGTTAGTATTGGTACTATGAAATAAACCGAAGAACTTTCCAGGGTTAGTGATAAGTTATATCCAGTTAGCCCTTTCAATGACAAAGATAGTGAAATATTTTTGTGACAGATTCTCCACTGTTCTTGATTCCAGAAACATGGTGATGGAAAATCTGAGCTGACTCCAAATGAAAATAGCAAAATTGTTTCCAGAGGTGAAATGGCCCTAGAAACAGTACAGTCATGAAGTACCTGAGCTAACAAACCATGTTGATTCCAGCTGGCTCTGCACAGGGTCAAAACACCCTCTCTGGAACCATGATTAATTAAATAACAGCCCAAATATCCTGCCCATTTGTAATCCAGAGCTGACTGTACATGAATCACAAAAATGTTTTATATCTGCTCATTAAAATTACACTGGTTTATGAAACCCCAGGATATTTAGTCTTGGATGTGTGACAAGCAGGTGCTGATATAACTGGTGGTCCAAGGTGGCTCATTAGCCTGAGGCAATATGACATGTTCTTGATTCAGACAAAGCACTATGGATCTACGTCTGCATAAGTCCCACATTTAGACTAGCCCTCATCTTGCCTTGGTTTGAAATATAGTATCCCCAGAACCATCACAGCTTGGTAACAYAAACTTTAGGCAGGATCTAACCATAAATCTAACACCATATAACTGTAATTCTTTGTTTTGATAGTAAGAGTCATCTGTCTTTGCCCAGTGAAATACACGTGAAATTATCATGGAACAGTGGAAAATCCAATTCAGTTGTTATTTGACATCACCATCTAGCCTCATAAAAGAAAGTGAAGATATCAATTAATTATATTTCCATGAAAAAAGTCATACTTATACTGTTTTCAAACCTTGCAGGTGGTTCCACAGAAAGAACCCAACTATATACTATCAATATTAGTCGTATCACATGTAGCACAACACAATGTATCTAAACACCTGTAGCTACAYTAGTCTGTTAAAGAGCGTAATTAAAGAAATGAAAGGAGCTATGATATACTTACCAGGCTTTACAAGGCTTGTCTTTGTCTCCTTCTTATATCGAGCCACCTGCAGGTTTCCTTCACTCATTGTCCCTGCATGAAATTTCTTTCTGGTGAAGTCTCCATCACTACCAGTGCAAAAACTGATTGGACTATTTCCAGCATCAGAAGGAGTCTTAACTGGAGATACTGACTGGCTACTAGGACAACCAGTGTCATCTGAAAAGAAAAGGGAAAACACCAGAATTTCTAACTAGTAAGTACATGAAGTTGGCAGAACAAAAAAAAAGTGTCTGTGTTACAGCACTGGACTACAGCCCTTCACAACCAGAAACAGTTATCTGATCTATGTAACCTTGACTCTGAAACTTGATGGGGCCCTCATTTACATTAGCTTCTCCCATTTTGTGAAAAAGTGCCGGATACCTTATGGCAGACTAAAATRGTAAATGCTTGTTTCAGTAAGTCTGACAAAATGCAAAATCAGAGGTTACATAATGAAAAATGAGATCCAAGATAAACTTTTGACTTAGCAAGGTAAGGGAATATTATGGCACGAATGTTAAGAAATACACATAAGAATGACCTGCATCACTGTGTGCATACTGGACAAAAAGCAAGCATGGGCCACACACTTCCCTTCAAGATATGTTCCTATCTGAACCACAACAGAGTAATCAACACTTTATATGCACAAAGTGAAGATTTTCATTTAACTGAAAATGATAAAGGTTTCTTAAAATTGTTTTTTTCTTTCAAAGAAACTGTGGTCACAGAGCTCTTTCATTCATAACAAGTGGATRTGTGTATTTTAGTTCTAAAAAGGGTATACGAGGCACTGTTTTTGTTTAAAGCGGAATTATTTTGAGGAAATACCAGTGCTACATGATATCAGCATTCATCTCTTGGAATAAACCATAATTTTTAAGCTCCAGGAATACAAACTCTCAAACTCCTAGTAATAAATTACAAAGTAAAAAGTCAGAGTCAAGATAAAATCCGCGTACCAAAAAAGCCTTCATCTAAATCCCTCCAGAGTAATCATATCTTCTGTAATAGTCACAGTGGTTTTAAAGATACATAACAAAAACAAACAAGCTACACCGGGAAGCATTGAATATTTACTCTCCTGGAGAAAAGTAATTGTTTACTCTTTCCCAGGACTAAGCAGAAGCCGCAATCTTAACTGTGCAGTTGTACTCTGTTCCCAGTATCTTTACATAATATGAAGCTCCAGGTACCTGCAACCGAACCAAATAATTTGCATGACCATATTTCACTTACCACTTCCATCCTATTCATAATTCAGTTCAAGCCTGATGTTGCAACGAGCTTTGCGGACAGGCTGAAGTCAGTATATGACTGCAGCTTTATGAGGTAAAGGGACACTCCGTAACTCCATGCACCATCCCCTCCCTCCCAAAGAGAAGCTTTTGCTATTAACTGTTGCTCCCTCAATACAATTAAACAAACTCAACCTTTCCCGAGAAACAGGTTTTCCCTGGTTACCCTACCTTGCCAAATGCTCTCATGTCTCCACCTCTTTGTTCACATGACGACCTTCTGCATTCTGATACTCATTTCTCCATATTCTTCCTCTAATTCTCAGCAAATTATCTCAAAGTGCTGATTATCCAATGCAGGTTATACACGTAAATATATAATAGTAGCCAATAGTCTGGGATATTTCTACTGAGGCTTGCACAAATTTATAGAAATAATGTCAAGCCAAGAGGGCAGCCAAACCTACTCTAAGAATTATCTCCAGGGCACAAAGGCAAATAACGGTGCAAAGCACCTAATCCAACTTAATCATATTTGATTCCTTCAGCTCAATTAAGCCTACAAGGATCTCCTTTGGACATGTTGCTGCTATTCTGCAACTCAGAATTAGTTCCTTGAAAAATAATGGGGAAGGGAAGACTGCTACTAAGGTTTTCAGTCCATCCCCACATTCACCCTGACTAAAGCGGGATTGTTCCCCACATGATTTTAGTTTACTCTTCATCTTTCTCATTCATATCAACATCACAATATAATGCAACACAGAGAAGAGAAAAGAAGGCAGTTTCTTCCCAGATCAGTGCCCATTTCCCTTTGTTAAGGGTTCAGTATTCTCTTCTACAGGCTGAATGAATATTATCTACAGGACTCTGGATCTACAACACTGCTGAGCAAGGTTTTGAATTATGAACAACTTCTTTAGCTAAGTCCAAAGAGTCTTCTCTTCAGAAGTGCACAAACATTTATAATCAACTATATTTAGAAAAAAGTGCATGTTCATGGAGTTCATTGTTTCATACGACCTTTCAATTTAGACATTTCTCTATGTGATATTACTTTCAAAACTTTGTGTAAAAAAAAAAAGCAAGAAACCATTTACTTCATCTCTCCACCAATAAAGTCACTCCAATAGCTGGACAGGTTCTCTTGACCTTACAGATGCATTTTATATGGTAGACTTTATGTACAAATAACTCCAAAGCTACAGGGATGCTACATGGAAGAACCTCGGGAGCTGATAAAATCTTGTTAAAAAGGTTTAGTTAGAAACAATGAAAATCTAAACTACAGCTTTAAGAATTAGGGCACTGAAAACAAATGTATAAAACTAATTGAGATAAAAAAATAGAGTAGCAAAATAAAGCATTCAAAAATAAATATTTTAATGACCAAACAGTTAACATTGCCTCTGATACTGCACCAATGACATTGTATAATCAGATTTTGACATATATACATATACACATACTATATATATGTATATAACCTCATTGTACGCTTAAGGACTGCAGCTTTCATTGCAACAGGGCATTTATTAAAGGAATAAAATGAACCTGGCATAAAGAACAACAGGTCTTCTCTGCTCATATAATGYGACCTTTAGACCTGCCAGTAACCAGCTAAGCATTTCCACTCCAGCTGAAGTAAATGAACGATATTATTGTACTCCTTTTTCCTCTGATCATTTGTTATTTTTAATATAATGGATAACTTCTTCTACCTGACATGAACCAGAAATACAAACAAAATTAGAATTTTTCTAAATCTAGGGTATGCTGCCAAAGAAACATTTTACCATGCATGTAAATACCAGCTTTTCATGGTGCCTTTTGAAGAATCAAAATGCTTACTACCACAGAAAGGAAGAGCTGCATATGAAAAACCACAGTTCATCACCAAGGGCAAGAAAGCCTCTGCTGTAAACTGGAGGGATACACCTCTCAATCAACTTGCAGCTGACCACTCTGTTACAAGAAAAAATAATGGTAAACACTGAGGTGCCACCCAACTGTTCAATGCAAGTCAAACTGCCAACACTTGTCTTCATTTTTTCCCTACTACTGAAGCCTTAAAGGGTTATTTATTTATCTAAAATGTTAATATTGTAGCTGAATTTCCTGCAGAACAGCAGCACATAAAACCTCCATGCAAAGTTTCTGCCTCTAGAAAGGGTGAGCCTCACTGCACATCAAACTGATAGAGCCAGCTTCCATCCCACACATGGGCTTAGATAACCAGGCTTAAAAAGGGTTTGATCTAAAACTGCTCACTGCCAAAGCATACAACACTTCTTTCATAAGAGAAGGAATGCAACTGAGATAGTCTGAGTTTAATATTTGCCACATATATACGTACATACATGTATATACACATATATATAGGTCTCTCCAAAACCCTAACAATTCTGAGGGAAAGAGGTGAAAGCCTCAAACTGCCTAGATAAGGAAAAGATATTCAAGATAAGGAATCTATTTCCAAAGTGGGTAATGGGGAACAGAAGCAGATGAGCCCAAAATTCCCCAAAGGAATCTACCTTCTGCTGAACACATGACGTGAATGCAGTCAGATAAGGATTCAGTCTTGTAATTCAGCCCCAGTAAGGATGTCAGGCCAAGACTTCTCAGGAATTCTATACATATACCTGACTTACTTCCACAGGCATATGGGTATTAGGAAGATAGAGAGAAAGCTGGCAAAATCTGCTATGAAAGTCACTACTTCTGATTGTCCTGTATGATTTACTTGACAGAGAAAAATACAAAAATAACATGCAACTTCCATTGCTTTCTTAGCTATATCCATGGTGCTTTCTTTCACACTGGCCTTCTAAGAATGCTCTGGAACTGAAATTTCACTTTGAACATCAGCTGGATTTCATCACTGAAACTCTATGTCTAACTCCTCTCCCAGATCAGATACACTTGCCAAATTTCAAAGCCAAGAATGGGAGAGTGTCTTGTCAAACAAACAGGATCAGATAGGAAAGTCGCTCAGAGTACTGCGACATTTGTATTCACAGACTAACTTTCAAATATTAAAGTCAAAGAATAAACAGTTTCAAAGGTAGTAACACTCTAACCATATAATTCATAGACCTAAAGGCCATAAGTGGTGACATGATAATCTCTGATTTTCCCTGCACAGAGGCTTTAGAATTTTCACTAGCATATGCTCAGAGCCTTCTTCAGGAAAACACTGCCTTTTTCTCCTGAAGACTTCAAGTAATACTGAATATAAACCCTTCTTCCTTAATCCATCCAAATAATTAATTATGCTATCTCTGTGGAATCACCATCTTATTTCTACTTTCACTCCTAGCTTTCAGATTTAGTTATGCACTTTTATGAGTCTGAACTGTCTGTCCCCTAAATGATCTCTTTTCTTTTGTCACATTTTTKTTTTCCCTTGATCAATGTTCAAACTGTGTGTAATTTGTACTTCCTCTGTGAAATGTGGATTCCAGAATTAAACACAGAATTCTAGTAGAGGTATCAATTCAGTGTACTAAGGCATAAATAATTTCTGTAATTTTACCTGATATTCCGCTTTGTCTACATCCTAGGATCTATTAGTCTTTGTAGTCATGGCTCTGCCACRCTGTCGTTATTTACAGTGAACTATCAAGTGTATTTCAGAACTTCCCAGGAAAATCTCCCATTCCACTGGTCTACCCAGCATTTTTTGAGCTCATAAATGTTGCTTTGGTCTTCTTTTCATCAATGTTCTTGTAAGAGAGGAGTGTGTTATGTGTTAATGAAAGTTGATGACAGACACCAAAGGGTATGCACCACCTAAATTCTGTATGAAATTGAGAGAGAAAGACTCCTCAAGAGGATGAGTCAGAAGCAAAGACTATTCTAGGCTTCTCCAGGGAAGCCAAGTCATCCCACTATTCTGAATCACTGTCTGGAGGATCTTGCCTCTCTCCAYTGACTGTGTAAGGAGCCTAGGCAGTTATATCAATAAGGTGGAAGGGTTCACCCCTAAGCTGAAAAACGTCATTAACTAGAGAATTGCAATGTCATTCTGGAACAACTGGATAATCCTGAGGACCAGAGTAAGAGAGACAGGACGAAGTATAAAGTGAAAGGCCGAACATAAAAAGGCAGAGTTGGAGTATATTCACATTCACAACATTAAGTGCTAAATAGGTAGGAATCCAACGCCTGTCTAATTAAGGCATCCTGAATCACCTTCTGGAGGTACCCACATCTGCCCACTGACTATTTAGGGAGCATAGATTAAGGTAAGAAGTATGATTATTCTCCTCAGTTTTTATTTGTACTAAAATACCTCATTTTTTTTGCAGCCATTCCAATAGCTGATTTTAGCTACTCCATAAGATTAGTCATTTGCTACTAGCCATTTCTTTTGTCATCTGCAAAACAGCAAAGATTTTATAGTATCACTTAGACTGTTCACAAATAATTTCACTAAAAGTGGAACCCTAAAAATGCCACTAGTTTTCGGTCCTTCTCATCAATCCTAACTTCATTTTAAAGTTATATTTTAAGATCTAGGGGTTGGTATTTAATAAAATTAATCAGGATATCACGTGGTTCTAAGGCCAAGATATTGCGGGAAATTGAGCATACTAAATCAGAGTAGAAGAGCAACCAAAGCTGTAGTCTTGTCAAAAAAAGAAAAGATGTTTATTTGACAAGCCCTACTTTTATGAAATCCTGCTGCACAAATTAATTCCACATTTAATCTCTATGTCTCTGCAGACAGAACTTGAATTAACTATGCTCCATTTTGTCCAAGGCAGGYTAGCAGCTGTACAAATCCTTTTGGTAACCCAGAGAGGTTGTGCAGTCTCTGTCCTTGGAGGTTTTCAAGTTTTGGATATACAAAGCCATGGCTGACGTGACACAGTGCTGACAACAATTCTGCCCCCAAAAAGAGATTGGACTAAGTTATCTCCAAAGGTCCCTTACAACCAACAGTCCTACGATTCTACTTTTCTTCTACATTTTGTATATACACAAAGTTCTACAGTTCTACAGTTGCGAACCATTTTGTTTTTCCTTGGTCCATCTTTCAAGATGGAACTACTGATTTGAACGTTCCAGCCACAAAAACTAAGCCACTAAAGGTCAGTAAAATCAAGCCTAAACATCTTCAACTCCTTTTGATTGTTACTTGGATTCCTATCACTAGTACATACGCAATTTTTAAAAGCTATTCTTTACCAGCCCCTTTGTGCTTGCAGTCATCACATCCAGGAGCTGATCAGTCACCGCTTAAAATTCAGTGAGAGATCCTCTCCACTCACTCACAGCGCGGCACAAGCAGTAACAGGCTCGGACTTCGYAGAAGGGAGAGGAAGGTGAAAGAATTTACTCACTTCTAAATCTTGGGCATCTTTTACCAAGCAGTATTTCCCACAAATAAAGGCATCAGCTCTTGACATCTGACTGTACAATAGCTAAGTTACACTGAAACAGYGAGTTTTAATAGACTTTGGCAGCAAATGCTGCCTTTGCTAATCTTCCATCATTCTAGCTGACCATTTCACTAATAAGCAGGACTGACGTGAGTTCTGGGAAACCATCTGAAAAAAGCCTACATAATTGTGGTTACTGGCTCTGCCATTACATTTACAGCACAACTAATGGTATTAGTATAACAGAACAAAAGCAGCAAAGCTTACTAATAAAAATACCAATGAAAAATACTACTGTTGCTAGGAGCACACCATGATCAGGAATAGCATAGCTCCTAGAGGTTTTCATATCACATCATAGAAAACATTTGGATTTGTTTCAGATGATAAAGGACTGAAAAACCATTTGAAATTTTTAAGAAAAGTGCTAACTAAAGGGAGAGAGTTTTCAGCCTTGGGAGGAAAAAGTCTGAAAAAGAGACAAAGAAAGATCCTGGCTGTTTGGTGTTTTTTTTAAGCACATCTTTGAATATATCAAGTATAAGTAATATTACCCATTTCATATCAACATTATGTGAAATATATATACATACAGATGTATTTGTGTGTTTTAATTCCATTATGCAGCAAAGGAGGAAACCATAAGTTTCTTTGAATTTACCATTTTTGGAAATAAAAACCTTAAATAGACCACACAGAAATTTGTATCTGTTTCTCAAATAATATAAAATGTTACACTCCTTTTTTTTCCTCATACAGCTCTGGTATAATTCTGCCTCAGTGGCTGACAGCATATGACTGTGACCCTCACAGCTTCAACATCATCTCATAAGTTTGACCTGTTTGCTTCCTAATGTTGCTTGGAAACCATATATATTCAATCCACTGTTGTTTTATMCATATTTTGTGTACTTTTTTTTTCTTTCAACTGTCCCAAACCCCTGACTGGCACTAAGAGTCACTATAGGACCCACTTGTTGTATATGGTGAAGTATATAAAGTCAAAACACTGTTTCAAAATTTCAAGGACATATATTAACCCTACAAATGTAGGGTTAAAACAGGTCAAGCGTCTTTTAAAATATCAAGATTCTCTTTTAATACAACAAAATCAAAGACTTCTGATTAGATGAAGGCTTCATTTCCAGTACAAGTTGCAAGCTTTTTTTCAATAGGCATGACAATATTCCACTCAATAAAAATTTGCATTAAAACTACTTTAAAACAAAAGTATTTGGATTACACATTGGTGGCAAAGAAAATACAGCCCATAGCTTAGACTTAAGTCATCACTGTCATCATCATACATAGCCAGATGTGACAAACAGGGCACTAGAAAGGGTGAGGTACTAACTGYTCTCAGGACACAAGCCAACATTTGCCAGAGTCAACGGAAACTCTTCTGCTGACTTCAGGAGGCTCTGGACGAGGCTTTAAAGATTCACAGTGCTGACAGATGCACAAAAAGGTGACAACAAACATTCAAAAGGTCAAATGTTTTGGCTTCCAGATGCTGTTGTGTGGGGTAGGAACAAAAGGGTAGTTACTTAGTACGAAGGAATAAATAGCGCGGTTGAAAGGGAAGTAGGAAAAGGCCAAAAGTTGAGGAACAGGAAGGCTTTGCTTTTTAGTACCAAGACACTTTTCTAATTTCCATGTTTAAAATATATCTCTGCTATACAGAAAAAGAACTGGTGGTTAACAATATGAAAAATTATTGCCTATAAGTAGGTCCAACAGGAAATTCTCCAGGGAAACAGCAGTGAGAAAAGGAAGCATGTCACCAGAGTGTTGCCCTTACGCAAAAGCCGTATGTGAGTTTTTAAAAGTGGATTTTGTTTCAGTGTATTTTGGAAAGTATCACAGTGTTTGCTAACCTGCCTTGCAGAGTGCTATACTTGGATCCTGAGAACAAATTCAGAGTCGGAGAAGAGCTCTGCTTCAGAAGTTATTGTTTGAAACAATGGCATAAAGAACCATGGAAAAATGTAGCAGAAAAGACTGCAGAAAAGAGAAGCTAATGTATCAGATATTTCTTTGATTCAGTAACACAGAAAAAAATAACAAATCACTAAGGAAGTATTTAAACAAAGTACTTCTTCTTATGAAAAGAAACAATAAGAATGGGAGAGCTCACCATACATATATACGTATAAATATATATGTATATATTTACAAATACAAATAATCAGGGTAATTATTTTTAGCAATTTATATTAATTCTCTGGATTCAATCTTCTGAATTGTTAAAATACAGCAACTTCCTTTTCCTCTGTCTTTTTCTATGCAGAAACATATAGTTAAGTACACATGCTTTAACAGCGTCACCTCGAAGGCTAGCTGGTTTAAGATACCACCTGCTTCAGCGTTCTAGCCAGAAATTATTTACCAGAGTGACAGAAGGTACAGCATTTTGTCCAATAACATAGAGCTTCACTGCACCTGTACAGATTCCCCTCTCCTTTGATCTGTGCCTAGCAAGACAGGTAGTGCATTCACATTGATTTTAATAGGCCTGCGTAAAGCCTGCCTGCCTTTTTTGACAGATGCACTCTGAACTCAGCCTCAGCACCCATCACCAGCTGAGCCAATTGGAAAATAATCTCCAAGTGCAAGTGGACTATGTGGATGAATAACTGAGCAGGATACAGCAATAGAGAACTTCCTGCTGCAGTGTTTACACGGCAGAATTTACAATGTGGGCACATTATCAGAACGTATTTATTGTGCTATCCAAGCAAAGAATGAGGGAGGAAGATATTCAAATCTTCATACCAGAAAAAAAAAGGAGGTTATGAAATAAACACTGAACCCAGATCTTGAAATCTGAAAGCAAAGGTAACAACAACAATGACAACAAAAAGCTCAATTTTAAACTCGAAATCTATTTTTGAAAACTCTGCCAGAGTGAGTCATAATCATTCATATACAGAGATACTACTACTGTAGTACTGTGTAGTCTAGTTAAAAAAAAGAGATTTGCAGCTAAGCCTGAGAAAAGAGGAACATTTTGCTATTGGAATGAAACAGCTCCTCTAGCTCATGAACTTTTTTGCTGAACTGATTATGAAGTGCACAAGTGCTTCTTTTGAAGCTGCAGTCTCAGTTAACAAACCACTTCTGCACTGTCTCCAGAAATTCGGTAGGCTGGCTTCTGTAGAAAGGCTGAAGAAGAGGTTGAGCATTGTTAAAAAGGTAACGTCTAAGAACTCTTCTTCACCCCAAAGCCCAAACTGACTACCTCTTAATATTAAAAACTAAAAGGACTATTGAATACAGTGCCTCTAGACCAAACACTGTTTTCAATCCAACACGGCAATTTGCTTGATTTCAAAAGGATGTGTACACAAAAAATCAAGGATAACACCCCCCCCTAAGTATCGTATCCCTCACAAGGCAAATACTGTAGCTGAAATTACCAAAGGGAGCCTCATTCTTTCTCAGAGCAGCTGCTCAGACATGGATCTGTGACTGAATTATTTGTTTGTGATGTTTAAAAATGCACTTCCCTCCTGATTGACAAGGTAAGTGTGTCAAGCTGCTTCAAAGCCAAATGTAACCTATGACGAAAACATGCATGACATGGGGAAATACTCAGTAGCAGTCAAGCCAGATGAAGTTGCTGGAAGAATGTTTTCTCATAATTTGACATACGAGTTCTATGGCTGACRTCCAAACCAAAAGAGGGCAGAGGCTGAAGAAAGAGAAATGCTCCAGTATCAAATGACAAACAGCACCCCAGATGTGCTAAGATTTTAAAGGAGGATTATGCACAGTAAATACTGATGAAAAAAATTCAACTTGCCTACTTAATATTCAGAAAGCACCCATGTCCATTTGGCATAAACAAAGTATACTAAAAATATATTTTATCAAGAATATCACAAATAAAATAGATTAACAGACTCACCATGTTTCATATGGGCTTACAAAGCAAAACTGACACAAAGTCAGTTGTAAAAAAATTGACTAACACTATCACCCGAGTCTGACAGAGTGTCATACAAGACAACGGAGGAGCTGCTCGTTGTAGAACTTCTCTTCAGTGAGAAACTAGGAAGAAAAACTAAGCACCTTTCTCCTGCTGCTGAGTGGTATTTTTTTGCTGTTGTCACCATATTTACAGAATCATTACCGTTCCTGAAAGTTCTCAATCCATTTATTTTCCTGTCTTTTGCCTACCTAAACCAACATTAACATTACCTAGAAGACATCGGTGCTGTCATTTAAGAAGAGAAGAACTCAAAGCCTTCTGGTATGCATTGGGACCAGTGTAAGTACACCAGGAAAAGGAGCCAGCTCAAAAGCTCTAGGGAATCAAACAGGAGATATATATTTAGAAAAGACTGAGGAAGAAAAATCAATTCTATTTCRGGGAAAAAGGAATCTAACTATCATAACTGCTTGGTGTCAATACTAAAGGTAGATAGCAACTTTTCGAGAGAAGGACCAAGAAGAAAGGAATTATTCCAGGTGCCGATTCACACTATCTGCTGGTTATCAAGAACCTTTTGGAGTCTGAGGCTCACTACGGAGGTTACAGCAAAGGCATTTATCCACATGCTCATGAGCTCTTCACACCGCCACCACACTATCATCCATCATAGTATTCATTTGTTCACCTCTTCCAAATTTATTACTTGCTAACTTTAAACACACTTGCTGCACATGTCGCTTTTCAATTAAGATGTAAGTGCCTACCCAGGCGCATATAGCTCATAAGGGAGAGAAAGGTTAGAGGGCTGCAGCCCCTCCATTCACCTTTCCACTCAGCTCTTCCCCATCCTCTTCCCAGAAAAAGGCATCAGCAGCCATCTGCTGCTGCTGGGATATTTCAGCCTAAATTAGACATAGAAACATAAAGAATGGTCATAAACGAAAGACAGAAAAGAGACATCAGAGAATGAGAAAATCAAGTAAGTGACTGTTATTATACCTGCATCASAGCAAAAAAGCAAAACTTAGCAACAACAAAAATATCAAGACCCATAGGTGAGGCTTGGCTGATCCTTGGCTCAGTAAGTTTTGAAGACTATGGAAGTCAAACTGGGTATTGCACAACTGTATGAGTGCTTCACGTAGCAAAAGAATAGGCACAAAGCTGTTAGCATGGAAAAAATAGCAAAAGAACAGACTAAACCACAGCAGGTTTAGGATGATTTTTTTTCAGAGTAAAAGATGAATAAAAGGAAGTAAAAATATGAGCAGTTGTGCTTAGCAGAAAGGTTACGAGAATTGCATCATACTCATGAACACCTCTGTGCATGGTGCTTTAGAACTGCCAAACCAGGAGATCGGCTGCACCCAGAGTCAACACAGAGCTGCTGCTAGCCCTCGAGAAGTAGCTCATATAGTGTAGTGGAGCAGCAAGGAGCACTGTGGTAGACTATGCTGAATAGGTCTGAAGAGCACAATGCAAAACTGAAAAATATCATGAAAAAGAAACTTCAGTAACCAGGATAAAAGACTTGTCAACACAGAGAAAAAAAAAAAGATTCTGGAGAAAAAAAAAGGAGCCATTTTGGAGAGATCATAATAAAGAATGTATTTCTAGAAAGCATCAAAAGATTTTAATTATTTGTTTCTTTTGAGGGAACAGGCAAACTCAGATAAAAAAGGTTAGATGGAGGGATTCAAGAGGCATGGGAAAGAGACTTCAGCGTTCTTCCAACCTAAGTTGTTTGTTTAATGATAGCCATTGTTCATTAAGCAATAAATAACCTAACAGATCATTCCACTGAGTCTGTAAAATCTACCCAAGCTAAGAAAGAAATACTAGAATCAGGGAGGGATATTGTGTTCCTTATCTAGAAAAATTCACCGTTCTTGTACATAGTGTTAAATATATTGCTACTGATTAAAAGAAAAACAAAAAACAAAAAACAAAACTGATCCACTATAGCAAAGAAAAAAAAAGAGTATTTCTGGCTATATTCAGGAAAAGCTTTGGTAATTTAAAAACTTAATGAACAAATAGAAAGGAAGTTCAGGAACTTACTCTGCCATTTTAACTATTACAAAAATATTTGTTATAATTGAGATTTTTAATTAGATGAAGAACGTTATGTTCTCTACAATACCAACTATTACAACCAAATTTTTAATCACCAAAATATCTTTAAAATTGCCACATATATGCAGTGCCCAAGGAGTACATGACCTGACCCTCAAAGTACTTATCCAGGTGTGTAACATCATACACGAAGAAGAGTCCTATTGAACTGAAAGACTACTCACGGTTAGTAAGTAACTGAGTGGGTCACAGCTAGATGAGGGACCTAAACTATGTTAAACCCTACAGAGGGCAAATGTATATCATCAAACATTTGGTTTTCTCCCTGACATGAAGGGATATACTCTTTTTAAAGAGCAAATAACACTTCTGTGTTCTACAGTTGTAAATTGCAAGTTTATTTCTAAAACATCACCTTTCCCTTGCACTCTCTGTAGAGGAAACATCAGGCTCAGTTCACGTCTAGATAAATACTTTCCGGTAGCGGACTGAATTCTCAAACAACCAAAATTAACTTCAGTATAACAGTGGTGAAAACTTCACCTACAGATTTTGCTCCAATTCATGCATGGGAATCAACGTGAAATTCTAAAAACCAGAATGAGTCACAATATTTGACCCACATCTTAACGACAACCACCCTGTTTTACACAAATAGAGAGATTCTTTGGCTTAGGGGCTTTTCGAGCTTCCTCAAACAGGCGCTACAGCGTTCCAGGCAAACCCCTCTCTTTAAGCAGCTAGGCGGCCGCAGTAAAACCGCCAGCTTTCTAAGCAGCGGCTAGCAGCGCCTTCAGGCCTGAAACATCTGCCGTCGCTTACTGACACGTATCGAAACAGCAGACACGGGACCCCAGCGAGGAGCCGGTCGCTGCGCTCCTGCAGGCGCCCGGGCCGCGCAGCGCAGCGAGGCGGCGGCGCCCGGCGCGGGGCCCCGACGGCGGCGAGCGGCGGCGGCCGGCGGGCGCGGCCCCGCGTACCTGAGCAGAAGCTGTTGCTGCTGACGGTCCTGGCGGAGCCCCCCGAGGAGCTGGGCGGGTTGGACTCCCGGCTCTCCTCCTCCGAGAAGGGCGACTCGGAGGCGGGCGACACCTTCTGCTGCTGCTGCTGCTGCGGCGGCGGCTGCGGCCGCAGGACGAGGCGCGGAATGCGGCTGCGGGACACCTCCTTCTCCGGCTGCGCTTTCTGCTCCTTCTCCAAAAGCGAGCGCACCCCGGCGCCGTCAGGGCCGGCTGCCGGCGCGGCCCCGC
>NW_020448431.1:1316123-1329496 GCF_003343035.1 Apteryx rowi | reverse complement strand
GGGGCCGGCGGTGCTGCCCGGGGAGCCCGGCGCCGCCCGCCCCGGATGCAAGGGCAGGTCGTGCAGGTGATGCTCACGGCTGGACGGCCCCGGCCCCGGCCGTGTTTGCAGCGGTGCGGCTTTCGTGCTGAGACACCAAACCGGCTGCGTACCAGAGGACGAGTGCTATAAGCACAAATATAATGACTTCTATCACTTCATAAATCGTGAGGGGTGTCAGCTCTCTTCTGCCCCTCCTTACTCAATCACAGCTTTTTTAAAGTGCATGTGGAGATACAAAAACTTATTCTCAGACAATACAAGGCACAGTATATTTAATTATTGCACTGTCTCCCTTACCCTTCCTCATGCTAATTGTTGTTGACCCTACTATTGATTAACATACTTGTGTTAACATCACTCATCTGTTCCTCTGAAACTGGTTGGACTAGTTAAAACACACGTACACATTAGTAGGACTGCATCTGGACTGCATGCATAGCTATGTGGTGGGTGAAAAGGACTTCTTTTCCTCAAAAAATTGGAGAAATTCTGTGTATGGAGTTCATATGAGGTTCCACAGAAGTGTCTCCTTAGGGGACTTAATGAACTTGCAGAAATTGTACTTTCAGCAGTAGTATTTTAGGGCAAAGGTTTCCCTTTGCTTGGTACAAAAGGCCCCATTTCTGGCTGGGAACTTTTGGTTGCTATTAGAGCATAAATATTAAATATTGTCTTAAAAATAATTAAGGGCAAATGAATCTTTTTTTTGTGCAGTGCAGAAAATATGTCATCATTAACAGGAAAGGTGATGCATGCATCTAGTCCTCTAACAGGAAAGAGGACACTGGTGAGTATTGTCACACTGATTGTTACATATAAAAAAGTTATAATGACTAATTTATTAACCTAGTGTTAGTATTAGATCCATTTCTTATGTACAGCTACAGGCTAAGTTCTGCCAAAAAATAGATGCCATCTTCCTCTCACAATGTCAAGACATATGTAAATCAAAGAGGTGACATAGTTATATTTATTAAAATGCTTAAAATTCTTGAATTAAAAATGCTGCCTGCTTATAAAGAAGATTCTAAGCCCTAGAATACATCTTCTGAGGCCTAAAAGAGGAGGAAGTACCCTGGACCTTCCCCTCCTGCTCTGAGGCTGTTTCCATGAAAAAAGGAAAACTGCAAATCACATATGTAAACTACACAAATTTGCTCTGCCATTGAGTAGAAAGCAGGGCATCTGAGAATGTAGGCTTCTGCAGCGAGCCATACGCGGCACGTGTGTGGTGGAAATTTCCCATGCACACTTACAAAGCTGTTGTATTGGTAGAAAAGTAGAAGAAGCTGTGCAGCAGCACTGCCATTGCCATAGTAACTCAGCTAGAGAGCTGCTGATGATGATTCAATTGTCGGAGCCTGCTTCATCTTTTTCTATTTGGAGCTCAAATTTTTGCCTTGCTAAGAAACAAGATGTGAAAAGTGAAGTCTTCAGGCTGCCTCAAGATTCATAATGAGATGACATTCCTTTTCATCTTCTGTCATATTTTTGCATAGAGATTTTTAGTCTTATGTTAAAATCATAAGAAAATTGTTAACTTTCAAGCAAAGATTTTTTTCCCTAACAGTGCATGTATATCCATCAAGAAATTAAGTCACTTTTAGCTTATTAAAATATTTTTACTGTGCACTAATCATCAGTGTTGGGAGGAACACATTCTTGCAATGATCATATGCTAGTATGCTTGTTCTCCTCTCAACGTCTTTTACAAACTGTAGCTATATTGCTGCATTACATTTAAAACTCATTTTCACAGTTAGCATATAACTCTGACTAAAACTGTATTCACTGTGGAAAGAAAAAACACTGTAGGTTTTCTGAAGGCCTCAGAAAACCTACAGAACACAGTATCTTTTTATGTTTGCTCTTGCTCTACTCCCTACTGAAAAATAACAGCTCTACAGGAAGTTGCAGTGGCCTGCGCAGAAGCGCCTGAACTCAAAAAGTTGCCAGGGAAAGCTGGGCACTAAGCCAGGCTTTTTGGTCGGACCTTATGCTTTCCTGAAAGGGGAGCAAGGTAGATGAAACAGTTTGTATTTTATGCTTTGCCACTAATGCCCTCACTCAGATAGCGTGTTCTTCAAGAAAATGGTTGCAAGGGAAGGAAGACAGAGTGTATTATGATGGATCATAAAGCACATTTCCCTTCCCTCCTGATGCCTGTGTTCCAGTCCTGCTGCTGCTCTGTATACGTTTAAGTGGAAGGGAGAATGTGGTTCTAATTCAGCAGAGTTTTAATAGCTAACAATTGTCTGTGTCCTTTAGTACAGAGCCAAGGGACTTGGTGCGTAGCTGCTTCTGCATATGAACTACTAAGAAAAAAGCTTCACCTGATGTTTTTACAAAGCTTTCTATGAAATCTGTTTTTGTAAGATTATTTGTTCCATCTGATGATACGTTGATTCTAGACATCTGCAAATGCTGTTTTTCCATTTGCCTACTTACAGTGTAGTTTATTTGCCCTGAGCTTTCAAAATAACAGCAGCAGAGAAGTCAGCCCAGTAAAAGTCTCAGTCTCCTAACTAAGTACCCAAATACCTGTGTGCAGAAGAACAAGGCAAAAAATCACCAAGGGGAGAGTGGGTCAGAACTGAGCAATAGGTACAAGGGCACCTTTGCATCCTTCAGCACAAAAAGCTTTTCCATGCTGCCAGCAGAGACCGGGTCTCAGCTGAAAGCATGTCTGTGGTACAACCTTGTATGCTGTCTTTCTGATCCTGTGAATTTTCATTCATTCCTGTATAGTGGCTCAGCTTCAGCAAGAAGGCTTCCACTCCTAAATCATTTTACTCTTTACCTGTCCCTCACATAATGGAAGAAAGCAGGACTTCTAAGAAATCAGAGGTCTCAGTCTCCCCAGGTGGTGAAAGGAATGGAATCTATACTTTTTGTTCTCTTTTTCTGGTGCAGTAAATATAAGGCTAAACAATCATTCCTGCCTTAATGCATTCACAGAATCATAGAATGGTTGAGGGTGGAAGGGACCTCTGGAGACCATCTAGTCCAACCCCCCTACTCAAGCAGGGTTACCTAAAGCACATCGTCCAGGACCCTGTCCAGATGGCTTTTGAATATCTCCAAGGAAGGAGACTCCCCAACATCTCTGGTCAACCTGTTCCAGTGCTGTCACCCTCACAATAAAAAAGTTTTTCCTTATGTTCAGATGGAACTTTCTGTGTTTCAGTGTGTACCTGTTGCCTCACGTCCTGTCACTGGGCACCTCTGAAAAGAGTCTGGCCCCATCCTCTCTACAACTTCCCTTCAGATACTTGTACACGTTGATAAGATCCCCTCTCAGCCTTCTCTTCTCCAGGCTGAACAGGCCCAGCTCTCCCAGCCTTTCCTCATAAGAGAGATGTTCCAGTCCCCTAATCATCTTTGTAGCCCTTCGCTGGACTTGCTCCAGTAGCGCCACATCCCTCTTGTACTGGGGAGCCCAGAACTGGATGCAGTACTCCAGATGTGGCCTCACCAGGGCTGAGGAGAGGGGGAGAATTACCACCCTCGACCTGCTGGCAACACTCTTCCTCATGCACCCCAGGATACCATTGRCCTTGGCCACAAGGGCACATTCACACTAAACATTCATCCTTGTGTATCACTGCTGTGTTTTATGCTGTCATCATTTGGTATTTGTTGTTGCATATGCTTGCTAAGTCCACACTTAGCACTTCACAGGGGAATGGTGTGCTTCTGTACTTAGTTTATTGCCTGTAGAGGACGTTGGTCCAAAAATGGGCTGGCTCATTGCTTAGACCAAAACTATTCCACATTTTTATAGAAATGAAAGCACCTGTGGACATTTCAGATAAAAAGAAGCACTTATGTGCATTAGGGTTAGGTGACTTTCTTGCAAAGTTATTTTGGATCACAGATTTGGACAATTTCTGTGCCTAAATCTGTTAAATTTGATTTCGGGTGCCTGCATTTTTCCTTTAGATTTAGCACTGGACTTTCAGAGGTCAACACAATGCGAAAAATGTCTTATACTGTTTCAGGACCATAAGCCAGATTTTGTTCTTGATTCACATCTCTGTCTGAGTTCAAAAGAGATGCTAAATGTGGCATACAGGAGAACTGGGCTCTCTAATCCTGGCATCACACAATTTAATTAATGCAGGCAGAGAGCTGATGGTGCTTCTCTCTCTGTTGTATGAAGTATCTCTATTTTGCAAGCTGAGGCCTATCATGCTTTGACATTTTTTTCCCCACCCAAAACTTGAAAATAAATCTGAAATTAGGTTTGCAGAATTTGGGAGTGGGTAGGTGGTGGGAAGAGTACATGAGGCTGGGGAAAAACGTAGGAAACGCTGCAGATTGTGTATATTAAAAATAATTGAGCCTGGTGATCTTATTTAAACATTTGCTTTCTAAGTAACTGATTAATATGTGGGTGAGAAAAAACAGTGAAAAACATTGCCAGATATACAAGGTTGTTCATTTGCAATCATGTATATCAGTAGGTTAGCAGGGAATAGGATAGATAGAGATGGTGAATAAATTATAACTTGGAGAATTAAAAGATTACAAATAAACCTGTATTTAAAAAGTCAGAATCTTTTTTTTTTTTTTTGAATAAAGAATATAGATGGAAAATCAGTATTAAGTAGTCAGGTAAATACAAAAGATAAATTGAGGAAAGCAAAAGATCGAACAAAAATATTCACTGAATAGCAGGTATATATATTTAATATTTATGAAGGCTATTTTTACATTTTCTATTTTGATGGGCAAAGAGTGGACACTATTTCTGCTTTAGAAATAAGGGGTGCAATAAAATTAAAATCCAAATGTGTGTCCTTTCTGACTGGCCTTAGTTCAAACCAGTTCAAATTCCCCAAGCTGAATAACATCCTCCAGTTTGATTATCAGATGTGTTGATCCTGTTTTCCGTTCACTTAGGTTGGAGAGAATATCAACAGATTTCACTTCTTCCCAAATGCTAAAAAGAGTATCCCAGAGAACACCAACTGGAGCTAACCATTTTCATACCAATAGTTAATACTTAATGGTTTTCAGAGAATTACCTGAAGAATTCTCTCATTATCTTTAAGAAATTTTGGAAAATCAGAGAAAGATAAGAAAACTAAAAATATTGTTATAATACATAGAAGAAAGCAAAAGGGAAGCATAGCTTCATGTCAATCCTGGGCAAAATAAGAGAATAAGCAATGTGAGACTCTGGTAACACAAACTAGAAGTTAAAACTATGATTAATAGCCATCAGTATATCTTTACAGGAAGTACATCTTGTCAGAAAAACTCATTATAAAGAGCAAAGAGTAACAGTTTACAGACAGATGCAAAGAAAAACATCTGGAACAAAAAATAAAGGCTCTGCCAATAGGATAGGAAACTGTTCTGGAAAGCAATTATGAGAAAAACACTTTAGAGCCATAATGGTTATATATCATAATGTGAGTTCTTAGACCGCAGCTGCGGTTAAAGGAACTAGTGCCTAAGAAGTGGAATATTTAGCTGAAACRGGGAGCAATCTTGTGTGTGTATACAGCATAAGTAAGATGTCTGCTGGAACACTGTGCTCAGTTCTAGTGGGGAAGAGTTCAGTGGGGATGTTATTTTTCTACAAGACATTTATTTCATCTAACTTCTGATAAATTTTGTGATCTGTTTGTACTGGACAGATCTGTGTCTGTACTACTCAGTGAAACACAAGCCAGAAAGCAACCTAAAGCACCACAGGCCCTTAGATGTTTGTGTAGCAGCCTATATAGCTTCCTAGGAAGGACTTGGGTCAATTGTCTGACTTGAGGCATCTGAAGATACTGCATGAAATTATGAGATCTGAGGGGCAGAGTCATGGCAAGCAGACACCTCCACATCTGTGTCCACATTGGAGAGGGAGCTGTGGATAAGGACCCATGCTGAGTGATTGCCTGGACTTAAGCATCCTTCCCCAGTGTGTTCCCGAGCTTTGCCAAGACTCATGAGTAAGCCCTGTACCCAGTTTGGGAAATGCAGTACAAGAAATTTGGGCTGAAGTGTAATTTGGATCTACTCTTAAAATACAGTGTTATATTACAAAATCTACTTAAAAAACAACTGCTGGACTTTCTTACCATAACAGGTACTCTCATCAAAGCCTATTATTTTGTAAATGTGTAGTCTAAGTGCCACAGGAATATCTACATATTTCATATTACAGCTGTGCCTGAGCTCCAGTAGAAGGAAATCTAATGTTGCTAAACGGATCAATTTATCTAATTCATGAAGTGGCTTTTATACAAGARGGCATTTTGATAATCTGTGGAGATATTGCTTGACTCAGTATCAAAGTTTAGGAACAACCTATTTACTCCTGAAATTCAACTAGCTGAACTGAGTAGCAGTAACTTACTATCATTTGGCTTTTCTATATAACATCAGCTTTAAAATAGATTTGCAGTAGAGCTTCGGATGAGGCTGTGGTGAAGTCCTGAATAAGATGATGGTGTGCAGCTATTTATGCTAGATAAATCCTGATATAATTAATAATTCAAATTATTTGGGGTTTAGTAAGTAGCGTAATATTGCTGAAACATGAATTACCAAGGAAGACAGATTGTGCTGAGATGGCCACATACATAATGTCTTCTACCTAGCTTTGAAAGCTTGCTTTCTTTGGAGCAAATATTCTCCATTTCTTCTATCTTTGTTCAGTGGCTAACAGCCAATCATCCTTTAAACTGGAGGATATAGGTATGGTGGATCTGACAGAGACATTTTTCATGTTAAGTCAGAATAAGTGAGAAAGTAAGTAGCAATTGTATGTAGTAATCACTTCTGAATGCTGTCTCTCTTGGGGTTATCAAGAACATCAATTAAGTATCTTGCCTCAGTTTCCTCAGTACCTTATGTAAGTTTATACAGATAGAGCATTTGCAGTATAGAGTGGATGGAAAAAGCATTTGAGTGGCAATCTGGACTGAAGCACCACTTGGAGATGAATAGTTGACATTTTCAGCTCTAGCTGGAGACAAGTGACTCTTGATGAATACACTATTTGTGAAAGAAGTTTTATGACCCCAACTTGGGTTTCTGAGACTGTTTGCTCATTTTATCTTCCATGCCTGGKTGGATCTCTCTGTTCTAATGAGTGGAAGATTTATTTCAGGGCTACTTTTATTCTGTCCTTTTCCTGTGGATAGAGAGTCTGATTTCAGATGCTCTTCTGTGAAGGAAAGACAAAGGAAGCAGTGATACCTGTATATCAAAAAGTTTCCCAGGAACTGAAGCATACTCTTGCAGAGGTCTTTAGGTGAGCTTGAAATTGGTTGATGACATTTAATACAGTTAAGAGGATAAGCTCTCACTGACCTGGAATCCAGCATGGTTCTTGTGAGCTCTCTGCTTTGAATCAAAGTAAAGCTTTGCCAATTACTACATGCTTCTGGCAAAATGTAACGATTGGAGCTGGGACAAATTTCATCAATTTATGGAAACACTCCCACAGGAGCAAAAGGCAAGATGAGAGGCCATCATGGTAGAGAGATAGATGAGACCTAGAACTTCCTCACAGGCTCCTTTGTATGAGCCTGAAAGAGCTGTATGTGCTATAGCCAAATTAGACATGATAAAGCAGGTAATGATCAGTAATAAGTCCCTGGTGGGTAGACAGGAAGGTAATGGAGAAAAGGATATCTATGGTGCAGATGTGATACAAGACACTGCTGGCCCAAGTAATATGATTTCACATAACTGGTGTATGAAGAATAAATCCATCTGAACTGCCACTGAAATAAGAAAAACAATATAAATGGTATACAATGACCTCAGTATCTGTTCAACTTAAGGAAGAGCTGAGACTGTGTAACCAGAGCATTATAATCTGAGTTCAGGAAACTGAATTGAATTTGAACCATATTTTACAAAAAAAACAATAATAAACAATGGTCAAAACTGAGGCTTTTTTTAAACCTTGATAGTGTCCTTTTAAATTACAAAAATATGAACAATAAACCCTCCAAAGCAGACATTAAAAAGTAAGAATCTTACACACAGCCTGCTATCTTAATTACCATATTAAATACTGTATTAATCCTTCTGGGATTGCTTTCATAATAAAGTTAAGGATATGCATGTGTTTGTTCAGTACTGAGGTCCTGTGTTGAACAAATAGAAGTTTATGTATGGGTGTCCATGTATAAATTAGTTCTCAAAAATATTTCTGTCAAAATGCGCAAACTTCAGAATTTATGTCAATAGAACCAAAGAGGAACCAGAAACATTATGAGCCCTTGTTTATATTTTGGTTCTATCCTTCTGAGCCTGCTCTCACTTCTACCAAGTTGCTCGCAGTATCAATATATATAAGCTAATGATCACATTATAGTTACTATCATCTAGCTATCCTTTTTCCTCCTGTTTTTATTAATATTCTTGGTTAGACTCTTATCCCACAGTGGCCTCCACACAGGCATTTGCAGTGCAAGTTTAGAGTCTGAGCGACTGACTGCGGGCAGGGACAAGGCCTTTTTGTCTATTTTTTCAGTGTCTAGTACAATGTGGTCTCGAGCAGAGCCTTGGAATGTTACTCTGCTAAAAACAAGAGGTGATAATGGAAGTTAGTGATAAAGCTCAAATGCCTTCAGCATTGGAAAGATCTTTTTAATGCCAGTTTGGCTATAAATTCTCTGAGTAATCAAACAGATTGATGTAGTCCTTGGTAGCTTTTAAATCTTTTCCTCTAATGCAGAATAAAGATTTGGGAGAAGTGTGCCTGTGGTTAGTACGTGTGGTTCCTGACAGGTACATTACTACTTGATAACATCCCCAATGTGGATGAGTTATGTTGTTACTATACTCACATTTTCTTTCAGTAAGATAACTGTGCTATCTGGGACACTTTAAATGCAAATGTCACCTTTTTATCCAGGCATCTACTTTCAGACAACGGAAGTACTATGTTTCACATGCCTGTCAGTAAATAGCAGTGACACTGCTTTGATACAAAGACTTATAAAGTTTTTGAGAACACTAAGTAAATATGCAAAGGGCAGAAATACAGTGCTCCACTTCCAGAAAAAGATGTGTGTTTATAGGGCTGCTAGATAATCTCGCTGTTCTTTGGAAAAAATCAACAAGAGAAAATGAGATTTTTAATGTTCATTTTGCATTTGACTTGATCATTTCGCTTCTGTTATCAATTCATAATTTTACTTACATTTTTCCTAAAAGCAGGCAAGAAAAAAAAACAAGAAAAACAACAAGAAAGTATTTACTACTGATCTTGAATTGACAACTATGTTAAATATATTACTGATTTATACTCTGCTTATTTAGTTGAAAGAAACCGATCCAGTATAAGCTGTGAATTTACATCATGCATAATAGTGAAAAACTATGTCGGCTTCACTTACCTTTTTGTTGATACCGAGCTACATTTTGGAGCAGTTATGTTTCTCTCTGAGCAAGGCCCTGCATGATGGCAAAGCTCCTGCTGAGATATGCTTTGGCTCGAGCCGTGTTGTTCCAGAGCCTGCTGGAGGCATCCAGCCAGCATTGCCCGGCCGCACATGTCTGACACCCAACCCCTTTGCTCAGTTTAACTGCTAATTGGACCAGATGCCTCCTAGGATTGAAGCGTGGGGGGAGCAGGGGTACATGAGGACAGAGTCCCCTTGTGTTTCCCCCTAAAAACCCTATATGAAAAGAAGTGGGAACCCACTTGTGGTTTTGCTTTCCCTTGCAAAAAAAATAAGCAGCCCTGTTAATCTGGAACAAACTGGGAAAGGAGGGATCTGTGCAAGTGTAGGGGACAGAGAGGAAGCTGATCAGAATTAATTTTGTGTCCTGTTCCCCCCATGAACTTCAACAGGGACAGGAACGCTGCTCTCCTGGGATGCTGTGCTGACAGGGACAGTGAGCTCACAGCTTCACCTACTGCAGGTAAAGCAGATGGCCTTGGAGCTCCAGTTCAGGAAAGACTGAAGGACCAGACCCCAATTATTTCTGAAATATGATTCAGCCCTGCAGCCCTCACGCATGCATAATAACCAACATAGCTGAAAGCTTAGATTTTGCCCTGCAGTTCCTACCTGAAGTAAAGGCTAAGCTTCTAAAATTATCTACTAGGGAATTCTTCCATTACATTAATTATATATCTGTTATACTAAGAGTAACTTAAATAGTTATCAGCCACCTATTGGTGATACGAATATCAGAAATTTCAAAATCATCATTAGTAATAACAACTATTATTAAAAATTTTTTATTTTCTACTTCTGTTCTCATGATTTCCTTATACTTTGCTATGCTTATCTAGACCAAGAATGATTCTTGGGTCTTCCAACTGAATTAAAAGTTTTGGGGGGAATGAATGAAGATTCAACCCCTTCGTTTCAAATGCTGATCATTTTTCCTTTCTAAAAGTATATTAAATGGATTTAAGTGAAGTAAATGGTAGTTTGTTTTTTATTATTCCATATGCCCCCAAATTTTTAGTTACTTTCCTGGATATATTTAATACAGTTTTTTTGCAAGTTAGCTTGAGAGACTATGATTACTGTTTAGTGGGGGCTTGAATCTGAGTTTATAGCAGTCAAAAGCACCCAGTGAACCCATTACAAGCATTAATCTTGAATCTTCATGGAATGCAAATTCAAAGCTTGTCCAAACAAAATCCCATAAACGCATAAGCCAGATGCAAGAAGGTTTACCATTAAGTTAATCAGCAGTTATGCACTGGCAACTCTGCAGAGTTGGGCCCCAATCGAGTATTAAAATTACATCATTGCTGGAAGATAACTTAAAAAATTCTGCATAAACAATGCTCAGATAACACCCAGCATTATTTTTTATGGTATTGGTAGAGTTAAAAGAAACACACTTCTAGCCTAGACCCAAGAGGGAACATGTAACAAAATGAAATATAGCCCGCTGAAACCTACTGTAAGCAAATACCACAAGATGTGCCAAACAATTATATTAATTCCACTATAAAAGTAACACCAAAAACAAAGAAAGGACTTGCATATTTCCATCACCATTGTTTTTAAGTGGTACATCCATGAAGTAGGCCGGTAATCATCTGGTTAAAAAACCATTAAACTGTAATCTATTCTTGCAAATATTTTTTTTTAATAAAGAAAAATGGGTCTGAATATCAGATCTGTTTACTAATGCTACTTAGGAATATTTAGAAACCCTGCTGTTGTTTCAGAATTTCAGTTTCATTAAGGTTTAAACTCTAGTTAACTCCTCTGATCCTGTATGAATACAGACTCATTTTCTACTTTTCGTTTAAAAAAGCTATGGTGTAATGCATCTGCTATTTGCAGCAAAGCAGCATAAATGGGATTAACGTTTACTTCACGTCTAGTATATCATAATGTTTATAACTGCATAAATGGATTTCTATGGATACCTCTGCAGTGGCAAAGTTATATGTACTTACAACATCAGGTGAGGGRTATGTGTCCCTGTATTAAAAACAACAGCTTCAGATGGTCTCTTGCCAAAAGGTAGTAAGTTTTGTACAGTTGTCCAAGAAAAAAACAGGCTGACAACAGATCTAGGATCAAATACTCCTGGCTCAGGGCCCTGGGCGCAATTTCTCATCAGATACTCAAGCCCTTTTGCAAACACACTCTGTTTCTGTAACCTGACCTCAACCTCCTGAGAGAAACTCCCTTATCCACTACTGCAAATGAAACTGGAAATGACTAGAGAATACAGAGCATGATAATGATTGGGGAATTTATCTTTGTATTTTGTCAGAACACACTACTAACAATTTTGATTTCAGAGCCAAGTTAGACTTGCTCTTTAACGGATCCAACTGGGAATCATCACAAATATTTAATTTTAACAATGTTTCAACAAGAGTAGACATATTTCAAGAGCTTTCTATTATTCAAAAGTTTGTTTATTGGTTTATTCGTAGCCCTGAATTTCACATATTGGAATATATCCTCATTTTTACCTCACTATTTTACCTCACTAAAACTGTTTTTCATAGTCTGTGTCATCAGTGTAAATCAAAAATGTCCATACATTGCACTATCCCCACACTAATCCCACCCAAAGTTACTGACTTTGGCTAATTGTTTGCATCACCTAACAAATCATCCATCTCCAGGGTTCCCTTATTTATCTTCTCCACAGAGCTGTGGCATACAATAAATCAAGAGCATGTGTCTGAAGAAACAGTTCCCACTTTGGAAGTGGATCAAGTACTGCTATTATTAGTAAAAACTGCAGTGCAGACTTGAAGCTTACAGTCCTACTTTATCAATAATAGTTTATTATTTTCTTACTGATTCTATCTGCAAGCTATAAACGAGAGATGAGAAGAGCCTTACTTGCTCTGAATTTTTGCTTCAATCGCTTTCTAAAGTTAGTTTGTTACAGTTCCTTCCATGACCTCAGCTAACTTTTAAAATCACTCTAGCTTTTACGGGTGCTTTGGCATGGATCATGAGATGACCTAAGCATTTTAATAAGCTCACTGAAATAAACATTTTTAACATTGCTTCTATCTGCCAGCTCCCTGTGACTTATAAGGCAGTGTATTGAAATTGGAAGTGATGTACAGTGCTTGAAGAGAACAGTTATTTCTTTCTTGCTTTCCAGGTTAAAGCTGGTGCCATCTCCCATCAATCCTACAAGCTTATTATTGAAGCCCACAGCAAGGTATAAGAAGTCATTGAGAAGTGTGCTTCATGCTGCAATGTATTTTAAGTTTAGGAATGCTAAAATATGAGCCAACAGTAAGAACTGAAAATACAGAACCTGCTGCATGAAAATGACAATTTCTAGTTCTATAGCTTGACTGATAATATTAGTAAATCCTCTCACTTTATTCTGGTTACATGTGCATGTCCAAATCCATACCATGACAGCTCATTTGGCCCTGTGAGGTATTTTCATTTTTGCTATCATGTGAACAATATCATACAATTTGGTAAAATTCCATCTTCTGTTTGCTTCGATACCTAAGAAACCTTGATTCAGAAATATGAAGCTTGTTCTAATCTAAGATAAGAATCACAGAATCACARAATGGCTGAGGTTGGAAGGGACCTCTGGAGATCATCTAGTCCAACCCCCCTGCTCAAGCAGGGTCACCTAGAGCACATTGCACAGGATTGCATCCAGGCGCGTTTTGAATATCTTCAGAGAAGGAGACTCCACAACCTCTCTGGGCAACCTGTTCCAGTGCTCTGTCACCCTCACAGGGAAGAAGTTTTTCCTCATGTTCAGACGGAACTGTCTGTGTTTCAGTTTGTGCCCGTAGCCTCATGTCCTGTCGCTGGGCACCACTGAAAACAGTCTGGCCCCATCCTCTTGACACCCTCCCTTAAGATACTTGTGCACATTGATAAGAT
>NW_020448431.1:1221168-1315618 GCF_003343035.1 Apteryx rowi | reverse complement strand
GGCAAACTTGCTGAGGGTGCACTATACTATGGGATTTTTCAAAGCAAATAGGTTTTGGTGCTTTTTAAGAAACATCTACTGAACAGCTCCACTTTCAGTGACAGGCAACTAACTAATAGCATCAGTGAAGGTGCTGTTATTTCTTTTTTCTCCTGTTAGAATCTCATGTTTTGTAGACAGAGGACAATTAATTACATCTGTCAGTAGATTCGTATTGCAATAGGTTACAGACACAGTTCATACTCCCTGACTTTTTCACTGTTCTCAGATGATGTGATGTCTTTCCCAACTTTTCTTTATGATCATTTATTTCTGCTTTTACTTAAGCCTTCATAATCTTTCCCCAGCTCCTTGTCAGTAGCCGCCGTTCAACTCTCAACAGAACTGAAGAAACCCCCCGTACTTGGAATTTTTCCCATTCACAAAGTGCTTTTAGATTAAAGAGCCTGACCTCATCCGATATCTGAAATTATAGCTATATTAAGGAAACCTGAATTCATCCTGTTCTATGCAACAAAGAAATTAAAAGATACCTTAATCTATAGAATAATAGGGAAGTTTGAGTGGAACTCGATTAAGCATGTCTAATAATGGGATGTTTTTTATCATCCTCCTGGAGGTTCTGGTTCCTGGTGAAAATCATTCTGTCTTTGTATAAATTCTGAATGCATTTGAAATATTTTAGGTGTCACAGATGGCATCTTAAACCTATCACTTCTAATAGCGATGCTGGAGAAAAGTGAAAGAAGCCCTGATTCTGCGGGCATTTGTGTGCTTACATATGCATACTATGTGTAAAGACACAGATGTGCAGGTGTCTGTACTTTCTGTCTCTGTACTTAAGAACAAATCAGGTTTCTTCCTAACCTCAGTGTATTTCTTTTGTTTTTATGTTTTACTGAATAGAAAATAATGCTGGATCACGAGCATAGATCACTTTTGGGATCTATGCATAAATATTCTCTGTAAGTAGTAATCATAATTATTCTAGCAGTATATGTGGAGGGATGTGAAATTCCTTGTTTTGGAGTGAAGAAACTCTCTGAGTGTTAAGGGTAAGAGGAGATATCTCTTGGGGATAGATTATCCATGCCTTAATATGGGCTCCTTCACACCTACCTTTGAAGCATTTAGCCAGCTACTGTCAGAACCACAACACAAAGCTGGGTGTGCTACTGGTCTGCTGGAACGGCAGCTCTTCTGCTCCTTTTCTTATGAATGGTTTAACAACTAGCAACATCTGACTATAAAAACATATATTACAAGCATAAAAACCCTTTTTTGTTGAAGAATTACACTGGAAAGGGAATTAATACAAATTTGTCTCCTTTACTTCTAGATTTACAAATGGTGAGAATTTATTTCCTAATCAAAAGTAATTAGAATGATTAAATGATTTTTTTTTTTTTAAATGGTATCTGTCAGCAGTACAGAATTAGAGCTGGAAGGGAGATCATCCGGCTCATCCCCTGGATTCAACTATACCTGTGTTGGGTCTGGCAGATGCATGTCAAACTTGCTGTTAAAAGTCTCCAGTGGTGGTTTCCATAATCTTCCCAAATAAATTATTCCTCCATCCTTAATTATATTTCCCCGCAGAAACTCTTTCTCTGTTTAGTGTGAACCTCCTGTGCTAAAGCGTTAAACTCATTTCTTCTTGTCCTATCCACTGCAGACATGAAGAACAAAGTGTCCTTTTCTTCTTTGTAGTAGTCTTTTATGCACTTGAATATTGCCCTCTACTTATCTCTATGTATATCATCTTCTTTGGGATTAATATTTGTATTTTGTCCAAATTTTTGATTAGAGGCCCTGTTTTGTAGTTCTCTTGTTGTACTTCTAGTGGTCCTCTGGACTCCCTTCAGCTGGTCCAGCCCAAAGTCTGGCACCCAAATTTAGACACATTGCTCCAGTTGAGCCCTTGCAAACTGAAGAATTATTTCACACGTCAGTGTCTGTAGAAACCATTACGCCTTTTTTTTTGACAGTGGAACTAGCTTGGGTTTCACAGTAATCCTGATCCTTCACTACAGAACTGCTTCCTAACAACTTCTTCCTCATCCTGTATAGCTCATTATTCCTTCAGTAATTTTTATTTATCCTTTTTTGAAAAGCATCTTCTTATACTAAGATGATATAATTTGTTAGGATGATTTTGAATTCTAAGCATTCTTCAACATACTGACAGTCCCATTCCACTTGGAGTTGTCTCCACGTTTAATAACATACTCCTTATTTTATCATCTAGGTTATTAATGAAACTACTTACCAGAACCAGGACAGATCCCTGAAGACCCTACTGAAATATATGCTGCCATTTTTACAGTGAACCATTGATAACTATTTTCCAGATATGATTTTGTAAACAGTTTTTTGCCCAGTCAATGTTTTCATCTCTGTCAAGGGTCCCTAGTTTGCTTTCAGAATGCAATGTCAGTATAGTGTCAAAAGAAGTACTAAAGTCAAAATATATGACTTCAACTATTTTTCTTGCTCACAAGGCCTGTTATCCTGTCACCAAGGAATTTTTATTGGCTTGGCATAATTTATTTTTAACTAATCAATGCTGGCTGTTAGTCATCTCTTTTTCCTTTGGTTGCTTACAGATAGTTTGTGCAAAACTGGTTATTTAGGTTAGAACTGAGGGGGAACTGTGGTTAGACAAGCACTGTGGCTTGCCCCCATGTTGAATGTCAGCAGGTATTATCAGAACAAAACCTAACTCTAGGCTCTTCAACCCAGCCGCTCTTTGGGTTGCAGTAGGGATTGTCACTTCCAGGAAGTATAAGAATAGGGATGTGGCTGGTCGGTGTCAGTCAGCCTTTGCACCAGTGGCTGTTTCTTGACATGTTTAATTCACTGCCTCAGATGTAACCTCAGTCTTCTTAACCTGTTGCTTCCCTTTGCAAATCTGAGATCTTTCACAGTTGTCACCAGTTGCTAATCACATGATCACATGGTTAGCAACTGATCTTTTTAGTGAAAAGAAACTTAGCAACATCATTTGTTCCTATCTACTGAGTGGCAGGCAAACGGTTTCTTTGTTTCTTTTTCTCTCCTATTATTAAAGTATTCCTAATGTCCCTTGTTAGTTGCATCACATTTTTTTCACATTTATAAAGGTAGTAAGTTTGTCTTGCAATTAAAATCTATTATGTGATAGTCCTTTTTGAGCAAATTTCTGCTGAAGTATTGGCTGAAGTGTTTATTTTCACAAAACGTGACAACTTAAAATGTATATTTATGTCACTCCATTTTTAAAATATAACCTCTGATAAATTTATTTTAGAGCATGGGCATCTCACTGATGAGAACAAATAYCATGAACCTATATATATTTGTATGTATATATATGATCATTGTTTTTCTCTAGGAATAAAGTGTGTGTGTGTTTAATAATAAATTAATCAAAATCAAATTGAATGAAACTGTTTAATTATATACTTTGATATATACTTGATTTTTACCACTTAGAAGAAAGAAAAATGGCTTTGGTATTATCTAGAAAATATATTAAAATATTTGAAAAGACAAAGTAATTCATCACTCTGCTCTCTACTGCATAGCATTATAAATTATATCAATTAATATGACATCAGCTAAACAGACGTTTCTGTGGGGTTAATAGTTGTGACCCTTTCTCTTATCAAGATCAGAAAAATATACTATCTTTAGATGGAATGGCTTTTGGCAGGTACTATTCTGATCTCATGTGAGAAATGCAGTAATAACATGAAAATTGAATACATTTTCTGAATATAAGGGATAAAGGTATAAGCTAAAATGGCTTACTAAAAGAAGACTTTCAAAGTTTAACAGGTGTAAAAGTGATCATGTACTATGAAACTTTGTTTTCAAGTTAGTATTTATTATCATGAACAAACTTAAGCCAATAAAAAGCTAAGAAAGGCCACACTGGATCAGGCTAAAGGCCTGTGTGACACAGTGTATGCATGAGAAAGAATATAAGGCAGGATAAGTATGTAGAGATACTTTTGCAAAATATTTTCCCAGTCTTTGGCAATTTATAGATCAAGAACTTTCTGTAGTAGGGTGATGCTGCTGTATTTTATTGGCCTAACTGGATTCTTGTTCCATGAATTTGTCCTGTTTTTTTTTTTTTTTTAACTCTCTCTTTATACTCTCAAAATCCACCACGATCTGCAGAATGGAATTCCACAACTTAATCGCAACTGAATCACTTCTTTTGTTGACTTTTTTCCATGATATTTTGGCCTAATTACTCAGCACTTCTGCAATAGTGCTCAGACAGCTCTCACCTTACCCTGAATAACTTTGTATCATCAGCAAATTTGGTCCCCTCACTATTCACTGCTTTTTCCACTGAGAGGCTGTTTATTTTTCAATTACAGAAACGCATCTAGGATGGAAGCATCTAGGCTGCTTTGCGCAGCCAGTGGCTATTGGGTTGCCCCACCAAACAAAGACACAGCGCCAGTCCAAAACCTACCGCAACAAGTTTAAAAAGCAAAACAATCATAAAAATAAATCTATGTATTTATCCTGTATTGAAAAGCTGGTATCTTTTGTACATAACTTTTAAACAGAAACTGGGCGAGGCAGCTACATAATTCATGGTTAGCGTTAGAGAATGCTAACTCTGCAGAATAATGATGAATCCATCTTGACAACATCCCAGACTTGGAGAGATTTAGTGTATCTTTGCCTGCACTTGCAAGACTTGAACTGGACAGGGTGGGCAGCAAGAAGCCTGAAGGAGCGAGAGAATGAAGTAGAGATGTGAAATAGTAGAAAAACAGAGCAGTCTTCACAGAATCACAGAATGTTTGAGGTTGGAAGGGACCTCTGGAGATCATCTAGTCCAAACCCCTGCTCAAGCAGGGTTACCTACAGCAGGTTGCCCAGGACCATGTCTAGTTGAGTTTTGAATATCTCTAACAATGGAGACTCCACAGCCTCCCTGGGCAACCTGCTCCAGTGTTTGGCCATCCTCCAAGTAAAAAAAATTTTCTTATGTTTAAATGGAATTTCCTGTGTTTCAGTTCATGCCCGTTGCCTCTTGTCCTGTCACTGGGCACCACTGAAAAGAATCTGGCCCTTTGCACCCTCCCTTCAGATATTTAAATGCATGGATAAGATCACCCCTCAGTCTTCTCTTCTCCAGGCTTAACAGTCACAGCTCTCAGCCTCTCCTTGTCTGAGAGATGCTCCAGGCCCTTCATCATCTTTGTGGCCCTTTGCTGGACTTGCTCCAGTATGTCCATGTCTCTCTTGTACTGGGGAGCCCAGAACTGAACACAGCACTCCAGGTGTGGCCTCACCAGTGCTGAGTAGAGGGGAAGGCAGTACACGCTTTGTGTGCTCCTCGACCTTTTAATGCTCGACATTTTAATGCTCTTTGGGTTGCATTTGGAGCAACAAAATTACCCAACACGCTGTTTTGCAGACTTTGTTCTCCAGCACCCTCTCCTGGCTGGCTAAAGAGTGGCATTACAGTCTTAAAAGATATAAGCTATTTTGGCAGAGGTCTTAGACTCCACCTACATTTTGAACGGACAAAGTGGGAATGAAAAGAATGAGAGAAAATAAACGATTTTCCTCCTTCCCAGCAACCTTGAGCCTATTTACAGGATATGAGAGGAGTTAAATTTGGCATAAATTGTTACTCATGCCTAGCCAATAAGGCTGTGCCTAGGAAATGAAAATCTACAATTACATTTTCATGTGCTCAGAAACAGATTCAGAACAGTTACCTGCAGTATTTTATGAAGCTACACTTCTGGTGCAGCTTGAGCTACGCACAAGTTTGTCTCCCRGTCCCTTCCTCAGCTGTGGAGCCAAAGCCTCAAGTCGCTAAGTACAATGTTTCCCATGGGAGACAGCACAGGGCTTTTAACTGTAATGACTGAAAGGAGAGGAACAATAAAACAAAAAATGTGTACTGCCAAAATCAGTCTCATGTCTAACATGAATAATTTTTACAAAGTATGCACAGTGGAGAGAAAAAGAATACTTTCTATTCAGGTCACCACTGACTTCAGTTACACATATGCTCCTGAAACACAATAATCGTATTAGTCTTTCATTTCATTTGAGGCATATGAATACTAAGATGCCATGAAATGAAAGGCAAGACTCTTAAGATCAGGCTGTTTTAAGAAAATTTTGACAATCTCTGTACTGTAAAAATGTATCAGAAAAATGAAAGTTGGATGTTTTTCATGACTTTAATCAACTTATTTGGTATGTTTATAGTAGGGATGTATACAAAATATAAGATTAAGTGAATATGAATAAGTACATAATTTCAGTCGTGGACATTAGGTATATTGCAAAATTGTAACAGATTTTTTTAAGCTCTCTGACAATCATTTTCTCATAACAGCAAGAATGAAATAAATGTAAGCCATTAGTTTACATGATACTGTAAACTATTATACTAGGTTTATACTACCTTTGATTAGAAGGTATTTAATGTCCTTAGAATATTGGTCAGAAGAATAAGATACAAAAAAAGAAAATATTTTGCTTACTGAAATGACATTTTAGTGATATTCAACAATTACTCAACAGTAACAGCCATGAACTGAGCCAACCAGGTGTTATCTCAATGTGCGGTATGCTAAGCATTCATGGTTATATGCAGATGCATAGGTATAAAAGCTGTAAATAACTTTTAAATGAAACATAAAAGAGTAGATATATTAAAATAATATATTTATCTTGAGCTTATGTTGATAATGCACTATATCAGTCAAACTTTAAATCCTGTAAATCATTACTGCCATTTGAAACAAATAGTCTTCTCACTTTCAGTCCCACATACTTCAGCTACTTCACTTGTAGTTATTTATTTTACTAATACTATGTGTACAGCACTCTGCTTTTAGATGTTGTGTGTTTTTTCCACAGCCCTGAATGGATAGTCCCCATATATTATGCATAGGGACCTACTTCACAGAGGTGCAGAGAGCTGCTTAGCTGACCAATAGCAAACATTGAAGCTTGGTTTTACATTGTGCCCTGCTGTATGACCATCAAGCCCTCTTCTGATCGGGGTGTAGGTGTCTTACTCTAGGCTGTGTGGCCATGCCTAATGGAGCTCAAATCTGGATGCCCGTCTAAAATGAACCCTCTCTACCACAGCTTCACCCAGTGGTGGTGACAATGCATCCCTTGCATACTCTGTAATTTGGTTTGAGGTGGATGATCCATTTCCATTGAAGGGATTTGAACTTGCTAGTGAGGAAGACAAACTGAGCACAAGTATCTAGAGAGGAATCGTTTCAGTCCTTACTCAAGAGTACCTAAACATCATGAAAGTAGGGAAACTAGGTCACCCCTTTCCCACCTGACTCCGTGTGATGATGCTTATATTCACCCCATGACCCAACGACTTCAATTAGTCTGAGAGCACTGGAATGGCTATGTCAGGAAGAACTGAGAGACCACACTCCAATGCTGTTAAGATTTTCTGGGGGGGGGGGGGGCATCCTTAATGCTTAGTGTGAAAAAGGAAAATGCCCAGAGAAACTCCAGCCCTACTCAATGGCAGGAAGAGGACAATGGCAAGCAGGGCTCCTGAGCACCATGTCACGCTGAGGTGGAGAGGTCCCTCAGGGACCTCTGCTGCTAGTGGGGGCATCCTGTGGTTGTACTTCTGGCTACTTCATTCTATGTGACTTCTGGTAGAATTTGCTTTAGGCAAGGGCTTTTAAGTGCAACAAGAGCAAGAGGAAGGGTAGGTCAGATAATCTATAAATTAAGTTATCAAGGACTAGTTTTTGAAATAAGAAGTGGGTAAAATGCAATCAAGGTTTTGTAGTTTTGTTTGGCAGTATTGCTATTATTTTGTCTTAATACAGATCTAGTGACTTCCATCACAATTACTGTACAGGAAATGTTGAAACTGAAGTAAAAAGATTTGGATCCTTATATWCTTGAGTGGTTTGTGTGCCTTCTCAGATCTTAATAGAATGTCCTATAAGTATCTGTATTATATGTATATATGTATACACAAATATAGAGATAATTCCAGCTGGTGTAAGAAAATTATTTTTTCTTCAGAAGCATTAAATTCCTCCTTCACTCAAAGTAATTACAGTCACATACTAATGTCTCCAGACACATTAATCTGAAATTAAATTACACCCCTTGTGCTGTATGAGCAATGAGAAAGAAAAGCAGTTTTCATATTGCACATCTATTTCCAGTTAGAGAAGCTGTTTCTATGTGGCTAGGAATAAGAAACTTCTTGTAACTCATTTATCAGTTGTCCTTCAGATTGTGAGCTTCTTTCAAAGAAATCACATTTTAGTAATTTTGAAGAAAAAGAGAAAGTCCCATAAAGATTAACTTATTCAGGCTTTAGGGAGACAAATGCAACTGTCCAGAGTGCATTACCTGTAGGGCAGTCTCAAGGGACCAAGGCGGCAGCAACAACCCCTTTATAAGAAGCTGGGCAGAGGCTGTTGAACTGAAGAGCTCAGAGAACAGGAAGAATCTTGCTCCTTGAAGAGTTGCCCAGTGTGTCTGCCTTTGCAGCTTTTGTCATTGACCTTGAGCTACCCGGGCTAATCATTTCTGGTGGGCAAAAGCACTGTTCATTGATTTACAAGAATCTGAAATTTCCTGTGAATTCTGCTAGAAATTTTTGCTATTCAGAGTAAATGGAATAATTAAATATACATGGAGAACAAAGTAGTGTTAGCATCAATTAACTCTATAATCTACAGCACTGCAAAATTTCCTCCAGTAGTAAAGTTACTTTGCAAAAGCCTTCAATACAGAGATATGGTGCAATCATTTTCATCCTGTCCAATGCTGATAAGAAAACTGCAGTGATATCATTTGAGTTAATATAAAGCATTAAATATCAAGCTCTATTTTTAAGGCTTTTAAAATAATACTCGGATATATTATACCTTGCTTCTAAATCCCACATCTGCATTCAAATCAATAAATTGCATTAGTGCCTTTCAGAAACACTGCAGAAAGTAGGTCAGAAAAAATGCAGTGCTATTCTACATTTTATAGAATTTAATAGTATAATAGCAGTTTTCAGGCTACCAATTTTGAAATAAATTTCCTGAATTACCACTGAGTGACCCATTCACAATAGCACCRCTGTAGCTCACATGACTTGCATTACTGTTATTATTGAGGCTCTACGTCAGCTTCATGAATGCTGTTGCCACTTCTATCCTTAATGAGATTTAATGATCAATCATCTTCCACATCTTAGTATTCTACAAAAATGTAATAACTCACTCAATTTTGACACCTTGCCAGCATGGTAAATTCTTGTAATCTTATAGGTAATTTGAAAGGATTTAAAATTAGTTTACTATTCAACTGCTCTGTTTCTAGKCAAAGAAGAAGGCAGCACAAGCCATATAACCTTTGAAACGCATGCAGAGGAGTTTACTGCTTTCTGAGGAAAGCACAGCAGGCTGATTTTGGTGTATATGTATGATGAATGGTGCTCTGCTAACAGTTAAATTGGTGGATTAGACGTGGACATTAGATGTGGACAATTGCTAGTCACATAGTATTTACAAAAACACAGGAGATCCTGATCCAAAATATATGAGGTTTTAGTTTAGGAAGAGTGAACCTAACAAAAGAACTAGTGTTTAACATCCATGTGTTTGAGTGAAGGCTTTACTGTCTTCAATATTTAGTGTGAGGTACATGCTGGCCTTTTGACTACTGTGCTTACAAACAGGGGGAAGGAGAAGCCAGAACATGAAAAAAGAGACATGGATAAAAAGTATGATGACTGCTGCCTCTTAACTTGATGGTTCACAAATCCACCTGGGAACTGCAGGTTTAAATTCTCTTGCACACCTACATACCTTACACTTCTGTAGAGATGGCCTTGGGTAATTGATTGCCTATTTGGGAGACAGTCAAAAATCTACTTCCTCAGATCCTCAGGTACCTGCTATCTCTCCCAAATGTTCTGATATTTTCGCTGAGAAAGCATCCATGGATCCTTCACTCTACTGACTGGCACAAGCACAACCATCTGAGTTTTCATGGTGTGCAGCTAGTCAGTGTCTAAGACCTCGTGGGTTTTTGCAGCCCACAGTCTAGATCACTGTCTCTGAGGACAAACTCACTGAAATACTTCTTCCCTTTGTCCCCTCAAATATATCCAGTGGCTCAGAGGATCAATCACCTTAGCTAGGACATGGTAACCAAATTCCTCCTTTGTCTCAGCTGAGGAGGTCTCCCACATCCGAGGAAAGGACAGCACTTGGGTGCTCTGGTAATTCTCAGCTAGAGCTCTCCCAAGCCCTTTTGCCATAGCCACTCAATCTGTTACCAAATATTAATTAGGGCTGGAAAAAACAAGCTGGCCTAAACAAACAGAAATTCATTTCCCAAATTATTTCCCAAACCATTTGTTTTCTTGAAGAAGATTAAAAATTGAGGGTCAAACTCTCCCCATGAGTGGAACTGAGGACTTGAGAAAATCAGTTCCATTGTCTGGAGGCACAATTTTCAACAYAGACACTTAGGGCCTGCTGATGGGTAGTTAGTGCAGTCTGAGTCAATTTTTTCTTTTATGCCAATTCTTTACTGATGCAATTTTATTGCATTCATTGAGACTACTCAAAATCTTCATAGCTGTGAATGAAAGGAAAATCATCTCTTTTGCAGTTTTCTGAATCCATGGCATACACAAATGACACAACATGGTATTTATTAATTGCGCAGTTGTATATGTATTCAGCAGATCTTAGAGAAAACCAATTACCATTAATTCTTTCATAAAGCAATATCCTTAGCATGATAATTCCATGAGAAATAGTTAGCTCTGGAGCAAGTAACCAACATTTATAATCTCAAGCCCATTATCATTAGGTGAATTATCATTTAAACACCATATCAACAAATATGTTCATCAATCAACATATATCAACATATAAACACATCGTGTTTAAACACCTGTGGTCCAAGAAAATATATTATGTTGACAGTATTCTTCCCTGGCATCATGCATAGCAATTTAAGTTCATAGCAAATTTCTCCTCTGTTCCCTTACACAGTTTATATGACAAATACAATCCACTTATTTTTACAATTAAAAAAAAAATACTTTAATAAAGTCATTGAAAATATGTCCAAGTGTGACAGACTTTCCAATTGCTTTGTATCACCAATCATTTGCTTTTATTGTAGGATAATTGTGTTTGCTTCTGGACAGATCTGAAACTGGTGAAGTTAAAAACAACTCCATTGACTTCAAACTCTAATTTACCTGTAAAAGTGCAGAAGACTGATGCCAATGAAGTTACCAYGGTTCTGCTGTAGGCACATTTTGCACTGGGTGCCAAAGGTCTAAACTGAGAAAGAATTTTCTAAGACTGCACCAGGTGTGACAGACAATTTAGTTTCACAACCTGACCTCTTCTGCTTTTCCATTTACAGCACAGGCTGAGACATGGGGAATATCACCTCCTTACTGCCAAAACTGTGTATACTGCTGGTAGCTGAACATGACTGCCATGTTCCTTCTTCACACACGATAAAGGAAATTACCCACACACTATAAATGGTGCTTTAATGGTCGGGGTAAAAGAAAGGGGAAAATTTTGTAAATTTCTAGGGGAAATTAAGGCAGATAAGCATGGCAGATCTGATGGAGTGTCTTTTCCTGCTTACACCCTAATTATTGATAAAACTATTTTTTTTTTCTTTACTGAGAACCACATGAGTTTCAACATATAAGGATGAGGTAAAGCATTTCATTTATAATCTCAAAGCAGGTAATATAATCTACAGAAGACCTTTCTTTAGATCTTTTGAAGATCAAAGATATACGTAGTTTTGCAACAAAACTGAAAACAATAAAGAATTCAGAGAATATTTGGGATATAGACTTCACAGATTGTAGATAAATTACGGTGTCCATTCTGCACAACATACAAAACCAAAAACTTCTTCACAGAGAAATTTTATATGAATAATCCTCTTTATATGAATCAGAAAATTCCAGTAAGCATCAAATGAAACTGTACATATATATATATGAGTAAAAGCTGATATTCAAGGTCATATACTTCCTTTACTTATGCTGACTTCAGCAGGACTAACTGCAGAGCAAGGCACAATTCAAGAATGGCTCAGTGAATCACGTGGCTTTGGGCATCCTAGGCTTGGGGGGCTAAAAATAAAAATGAGAATTTCATTTTTTGTATGAAGATAGCGCAGAAAAGGAAACCCAGCCATATATGAGTGCCAGCTTATGACAGTAAAAACTAGGGCATCTTTCCATAAATGGTGGTGCCTACTCTGTATTCAAAATCATGAAATTTTCCCATAAAGAAATAACTGCTCTTCCTCTCTTCCTTGTAGCATATTTACCACTTAACATCAAGGAAGAAGGTAATGGCAATGAACAATTCAGTACATACCTAACAGAGATCAAGACAAAAAGAACTGCATATACTACATGCTGCTCTTCTCAACTGCACACTAAGCACTATGAAGACGTCAAAATCAAAAACAAAATGATTTGTCACTGCTTGTGAGCCCCCATCTCCACAGAAAAGCATGCTGGCTTGCCAGTTAGATCACCATATGGCAATTTTATCAATTAAGCACACTTAATGTACCCATTTAAAAAATTTGACTCTTAAGAAACTACGACTTTGACACTATAATGTTAAATATGGAGTGTTTTTTTTTTTTTTTTTTTTTAAGAAAAAGGTAAAAATATTTTACCTCAAATCAAATGATTATTTACACATTTTGAAATTCAGAAAACTTTTAAAAAACTAATATTTATATGGCAGACGTTTCAGACAAAGTTATATCCATTGCAAAATTATAAGGTTATATAGTGAGATCCTTAAAAAATATATAAGGGAATCAAGTTAATAACTACTGCTTATCTGTCAGACACTTGTCTAGTTATGCTGAATTGTACTGCAAATCTTGGCTTTTTACTACTCACATCTGAATGCTGCCTACACTGATAGACTGTTAAAATTAGTTAGTCTGAAAACTCTTTAAAAGACCAAAAGGCATCCAAAATGATAATTTAAAGATCATTGTCACAGTCAAAGATTAAGATTTCTCTGTTACTAAAATCAAACATGCTAATTTCTTGATTACTGTATTATTTTGAAGCTATGAACATGAAGGATTTCCAGAATTATTTCTCTCCAGCAAACAATATTTTCTTAGTCTTTTTAGTACTGATTCTTGGAACAAGCCCTATTGATTTGACTCATGCAAGCAAGCAAGCAGAGCCTGAGCCAACAATGCCAATACAATAAGAACAATAAAACTCCTTCAGACTTTAAATAAGAAAAGACTTGCCCTTTGAGAAGAAGGGATGAGATAACACAGCAATAGCTGTGTTCTTCTTAAGGAACTCTGCCTCAGATGCACGGATAAAAGATATCTTTCTTAGTGATCTGGACTTAAAGAATGAAGCAGTTTAAATGCACTTAGCATGCAGTTATGCCCTTTCCAAAACAGAGAACAGAAAGACATGCACTAAGTCTTATGTTGCAGAACTGTCTCTTTGTTCTAGGCAGAATGCTAATGGAAAAACTGCTACTTCATGCTGCTCCCTTTACTTTGTTGAACAATGATTTGATCTGACAAAGAGCTTCTAGCCAAATATCCTGTTAAAAAAATAAGACCCACTATGCTGCACCCTGTCAGAGTGAATTTGAACAAAAATCCCCAAACAAACAAACAATTCTCCCCTCCCCCCMAAAAAAACCAAAAAAAAAACAGATAAAGGCATGGGCAAATGAAGATGAAGGTTATGAAAAGAATATGGTCATGGTAGCATTTGTTGCCCTTCCAATAAATTCTCCTGCAAAGCATATTCAAGTAATGAAAATAATATTTGAATATTAAATAATTCCTCCCATTTCTTAACATACTCGTGTCAATGAAAATGAACCTATCTCTAAGACTAAACAGTCTGAATCAGGCATGACAGTACTGTTCATGAATACTCTATACCCTCTGAGAGGGAAATATATTGTTTAAAAAGAAAAAGATGCATGAGTAGGAGTAAGGAGATGAACTGAAGCCAAGAAAAATATAGTGTAAAGTTAAGAATACTTTCCTTTAATGAGGTACGTGACAAGATTTGGGTAATTTGATTCTATGCAGCACAAAACAGTGGAATCTGTTTTGGACAGTGCCATCTGTTCCATGGCAAGTGTCACAGCTGGGATTGTGAAAAATCAATCTCTTTAATGAATCTGGTCTTACATTTTGAGCAGAAGTAAGTTGGTTTCCTAGACATTCAGTTCCACAGATTTTGACCCATTTTCACTCTTTAGTAAACATCCACAAACTCTTTGTTGGAAAGCAAGAAAAAAGAAGAGTGAAAAGTGACTATATCAAATCACAGGATTGCAATGGAGTTGATTTTTACCTTATGCTCTGGGAGCACTCCTAAAGGACCCCCACGGATTTTTAAGGCCTACAAGATCGCTTGTTCTTCTATGGCATCTCCCTTCGGATATCCATCTTGTCTTCTTTGTCTTGAGGAGTGCTTTTCTGCACTGCTTATGAGTGTGCCTGTTTTACTACCTTTATATGCTTCTCATTTAAATTTTCTTCTCTGGCCACTTGCCAGCCACAGCACAGCTACCTATGTCTCATTCATCTGTTTAGTAAGCTTCCTTCTCAAAACTCTTAGGCTCCCCATACAGGGGACCTATAGGGTCCTATCATGCCCTGTGGAAGTAGCTGTTATTTAAAATGCATCCTTGACTCAAATATTTGATCTTGTCTTTCTCTGATCTCTTTGAGCTACCTTATTACTTCCAGAAGCAAACTGAGATTTCTTCCCATTTTCAAGAAAGTGAAACTCTTTAAATCTACTGTTAAAAACATCTAACTGCCAACTAACACTTGATAACAAGAACCCAGACACAACATATATACAATTATTTATTCTAGTCCTACAGCAGAATCTGAAAGTATCATTTTGAGTAATCATTTCAATAGCAGAAAAGCCATGCTTCTGCCGAAAGATGCTTTATTCTGGTGTCATCAATATCCAGATGAATCTGTTTTGAAAAGGGATCAGCACTGTTTTAATCTGCTTAAAYTTGAGGATGTTTGTATAAAAAATAATGCTTTTATAGAGTAATTAGGATTCTTTTTTGATCAGTACAGATAAGACTGTCTTGCATTTTTTCCATTTTCTTCATTCATGTGGTTAATACAATTTCTAACTTTTGTTATGCCAGAAATGCTTAGCCTCACATGTTTTGTTGAATTATAAGAGAATGAGTTAATACTGCTGGAACTCAGTTCTATATTACCAGCGCTCAACACCAGAGGCTTAAAAACTAGGGATAGACAAAAGAAAAATAAAAGTCACAGCTGTAGCTGCTGCAACATAGAAATGAAACGTTCTTTACCTTAGGCAGCTTACAATAAAGTGGAAGCACGGTATAACATAGATGGGATTACTAACTCTTAAGGAACTGCCTTTGCTCGGCGCCTGTTTACGTGCGCTTTATCCTGAATTCTGGTTCCGCGGTGGGGCCGGGTCCCGCTGCAGCACCACGGACAGCGCCGTCCCGCCGACGGGACCGCGGTGACTCGCGGCGCTCCGGGCAGGCGGGTCAGGCAGAGCTGGGTTTGACAGCTCRTGCTCGCAGTGAGAGAATATTAGTGCAATGGCCTTAGTTATATCCATTTTGTCCCTGAAGTATGCATGATGTATGCATGCAACTGCCATTAGTCCTAATGGAATGTAACCCAGACCCAAGTGTTACAGGAATTGTGCTTATGGATGGTGCATGATTGATGATAATGGAAAATGGACTCACCTTTCTACATACCAAACAGAAGAGCCCCGAGTGCCTAGCACCTCTTTGAATGCAACATCGAGAGAGCTTTTAAAACAGCAGAAGACTAGCATAATACACCAAGGTATTTGTCCATTCAGCATTACATTAGAGAAATTTGATACACAGCATAGCCTTAGTATTTCCCTTAGATGAGTCAGTGTGCAATGTCCGCAGCACATAGGCTCAAAAGGTAAATGGTATGAATTGCAAAAATGAAAAGGTATAAGCAAAGTTTTGTTTACATCTGGTCAAATCAAAGGACTGAGTATATACACTGAATAACAACAGTTGTGATTGTAAGCAACACAGTTTAATAAAGATAATAAAATATCATGGAGACATATAATCTTTCTGAAACTTTGTGGATTACTCCACTGTTTTTCTGTTGCTTAGTGGACGTATAGAAAGACTCATATTTTCTCAAAAGCACTGCCTTTACTGTACATACATCCTCTGGCTGTGGAGCACATCTGTGGTAAGATCCCATGATTTCCCTGCTTGCTAGATTTTTTTCCTCTGCAAGAGATCTCATATCTCATGTTCATTAATGCCATATCACACTTTCAGAGTAATTTGAGCCCTTTCATCTAGAATAAAGTACTACCCAGGCAAAAAGCTCAAGGCAAAAAAGCAATTCCTCAATATCCATGGTCTTGACTCTGTGGAGTTAAGCAGTTGTAATCAGGGTAATGTGATGGATCTCCTAAGGACTGAATGTGCACCCCCATTTGAGATTACTTTTGAAAGTGTTCACATACATGTTAACTGTGTTTTCATGCATAGGGATATAGCTGCTTCTCCAGTTGTGAAAGAAGAAATGCCTTTCAGAAAAGCAGACATTCCTCTGAGCTAGCATGGTGCATCAAGTGCTGTTCRTAAAAACAAATCAACATATGACCTACTTTTCCATTCAATGTGTTCACTAAAATGTTATTGAACAAAAACAGAAGGGAGGCAGTTCCTAGCTGTACATACCTCTCTCTTACCTGGAGCCATCAGCTGCTTAACTCCCCTCCCTTTTCCTCTCACTGTAGCCCTTGAATATGTGATATTTGATAATATTGGAATGTGAAAGCCATTATAAACATACAAGCACAATGTACATTGGACATATGCAATGCAGTTCACAAAACTGGGTGGATAAGGCATCCTGTACTTAGGCATCTTAGACAGGAAAGAGATAATTTACAGTAGTACAACTGAAAGTGTGCATATGTGTTTGAAGGGTCAGTCTGAGTCTCTTGAGCTTCACACAACCCCCAAATGCACTGACACTGGTATTCTTAAACACAGCAGTGACATGGTACTTTAACAAAGCAGTGTCTGTGCATAAACTGAAAAAAAAAAAAGGTTCAATTTCTTCTATTGTGTTTGTGAAGGGCATAGAACATATGAGGAGCAGAGACAACACATGCACCCTACCAAAGCTCCTGTTGCAGCTGTGGAGATGGCAAAACAAGCTGTAAAACAGCCATGCTATCACCATAGTAACAGAAAGGGAAGGATGCCAGTTCAGTATTCAACATGCGCTATTCCCATTGCTGTGCAAGCTCTTGCCTCAGGATTTTTTTTTTTTTTTAAATGTAGTCTCTAAATAGCACCTTCCAGTTGCCCTAAAACACCTGTACATGCAGAACTCTAATCCTGTACTGTTGGGGAAGACTGAATAAAACAATGGAGAATCTGATGTCAGAGTGCTAAGCTGTCAGAAATGGGGGGAGGGGGGAAGTATTTGCTAAAGACATTATGTCTGTGGATTAAATCCTACACATACTGAATAATGAGTTAAATGATACTATAATGCTTTTAGATTCCCCTCTGACTGTTATGGTTCCCTCCCCACTTGGGGAGTTCAGTTGTAAATCTTCAAATTGCTTAGTGAAAGGAGATGGATTAGACTGCAAGTTACCAACAGCCATCTCTGAAGAGAAAAACCCTTTGTTTTTCTCCACCAAAGAGTAAAAAAGGATTTAAATTAAGTTACATGCAAATTTAAAAGGGTAAAAGATATTTTCTAAATAGTATCTTAAAAGCCCTCAGTAGTTTAGAATCTGATTCCTTGTGAGTGTGTCTATGTGGATCTTTACTAGCAGACTGGAGCCTGCTGTGTCCAGTCCCCACCCATGTATCAGATTTCTCCACTTTGCTCTAAGCTAGCTGGTATCCAGATTACTATGTTACTGTAAAGATAAACTATTGTGCACCTCTTAGCACAGACTTACTGGCATGCAAAACACAGCTTCTAGGATGCAGGCAAAGTGAGCCTCACCATTACCACTACAGACCATGCTGATGTACCGCAGAGACTTTCACATATACTACTCCTTGGTTCCTGGAGTAAATTCAGGTGCAGGTGCCACATTCTATGCAACACATGAAAGTGAAAGGTTTTAATTATATGTATTTATATATATATWTTTTTTTAACTGAAAGCAGCAAGTGGCGAGATATGAAACTGCATGTCTTAAACTAGAGAGCTGAATAAAGCAGATGATTCCGAGATGCTAGTTTTGATATTAACATTTACTGACAAGTTTGTTACACGGCACAGCAGCACTGACCTTATTATGCCAGTCTCATCTTCAAGCATTCTTGGTGCAGCAATGGGAGTAGAGGGCAGGCTATTTTTGTAAAATACAAAATGGAYACAGATCACAGCACTCACTGAAACAAACACATCTGATGGCTTTAAAGGAGCAGAAAAATAAAGGTAAAGGTTTTTCTTTAGAATGTAAGAGAAAAGCCACTACTACTCAAAACATTGTGCTGCAGTATAATGGGGACAGATATGCAGCAGTCACAGCTGAGAATGTAATGAGTAAGACATCTGCAAATCAATCCCTAAGCCAGACATTATTATTGATATGCTTCAACTTGAACGGAAACATTTCACATTGACCAATTATTTTTACATCTTTTTTAGTAGAGAACATTTTTGTTGAGCTTTTAAAAAAAAGCACCAGGTATTCCTAGGTTACAGAGATTTTCAGTTCCTCTAGAATACCAGTTCTCCTTTGGTTTAGCTCCCACTGTCTGAAGGCCCTTTCATCACCCCTTTGATAAGGGGTTCCTAGACTCAAGCTGCATCCCACAAAGTTTACTCCTGTCTGAGAAACTCACCATGGATAAATTCAACTTCTGACCTAGGTCCCTCCTTCTGGCACAGGCTCACAGAAAAGATAACTAAAGACAAATACAAACCCATTCACCTGAAGCTAGTACTCCAGATTCAGACCGGAGCATGGAATGCAAACTGTATCACTGGTGCTAAAAGATGATGGTTTTTTTTCCCCAAGAACAGCAGGAAAACATGCATTCTCTTCCTCCTCAACCTCTCTATATCATGTGATAATACAGTCTTGTTTAAGAGAGATAGCAGAGATTCAGAATAATTTGCTAAACTACTTTGAGTACTTCTCAGAGGAAACAATAAAATGGGTAGTGATGGAAAATTTAACCTTGAGAATTATTTTACTTACAGAATATTACAAAGATTAGCTGTTTCTACTTAGTCCTATTAAACATGTACATGCAGCTAGATTAAGATGGCATAGAGTGGCAGGTGATACAGAGATACCTGAGCTCTACCACATATGACAATAGGACTGTTATCAAAGCAACAAGTGTTAGGATAAAATATGCTGGTGGATAAACAGGTGGAAACTGAGCCCAAGCTAAAGGTTCAGCTGGGGGTGGATGCATTTCTGGACAGTCTAGTCTCAGTGCAACCTTTTCATCAGATGAAATATACCTATGATTACCTAATTCATTCCTCTAATGAAGACTGATGCTGGACTCTTCACTGACATCAAATCTTTACCATTTCAACTTGAATTCTGCTTTTCACATTTCTCAACAACTGTGATGTTATATTCAGCAATCTAAAGCCTCCAGARCTTAGGAAGCTCCAGCTGGTACACACCACCACAGCTTTAGCAGCAATGACTGCCACAAACACATCAAACCAGTTTCCACCCAGAGTTGGCTGTCCACAGAATATCAAATCAAATTTGAAATCTTGGTCCCTTATTTTTCAAGGTACTAAAAGGCTTGAGATCAAAGGGTCTAAAAAGTCATTTAACCTTCTAGACTGAATACAATAACTGAAGATAAGAGAACAAGCAACTGACACAAAGTAATCACTTATGCTTAATACGGTACCAGAAGAATTTGTGTTATGGCAGAGGAAGGGAGGGTAAAAGATACAGAGGTTCTTGCTAATAATCTCAGCAGAAGTTAATATAAATGACTATCATATCTGACTAAAGCAGGTCTCATGATCATAACTGAACCATGCTTGTAAGAGGTTAGCTCTGTCACAGCCTACCTTATACTTTAGTTGTAGACAGAGTATTTCAGCTCCCAGAGCTGTCAGTCTGATATTTATTGCAATGTTCCATATCCATTAAGCTGCRTCTGATACCTGCTTGGTAGTATTAGCCTGACAAAGTGATCTGAAGGCTGAATCATCTTCCTATTTGACTCAGGTGCTAGCTCAAGTGCTTGCCAGGTGCCTTTATGCACTGCCTTGGAGTGAGCTCTCTAAAATATTCCCTTCCCCTCCTGGGGCTCATATCACTCAGTATTATCTGGGGAGTCTGAGACACTAGAGTTATGTGTCTTGGAAATTGGTAGCAGGATGTTTCCAGCTGACAGACCCAGCCTTGGAATGAACTCCCTTTGTTTATGCACTAAAGAAAAAAAGATAACCTGATTTTCTGGAATCTTCAATTATTTGCCTGTTAAAAAAGTGGGGAATCTTCTTTTTTACTGTGAAGTTTAGAATTTGGGAACAGCTATCAGCCTGTTAACCAGTGCTTTGGTGCCACTATAACTGGACATCTTTTCATAAGATGAAAGAGGAAAAAATGGCCATAGAAGCACAAACTACAAAACAGCCATGTGATAACAGCTTAAATTAAGTTAAGAAATAAGGTAACAGAACAAATACTCCTTCCTTCAAGGCAATACTTTTAATTCAACTCACATTTTACTAATTCCTTTAATACCAGGGGAAACATGGTACATGTTCTCTTTTGATGTCAGATGCAGCCCTACTCGGGACTTGAGTATAGTCAAGAAAGGAAATTTCTTTCCTAGTTTATGTTTATGTTAGAAAAATATGAAACAGAAGAAATGTGCCCTTTTGCCAGCCAGCTGTGTGGATTCACCTCTCTCTGAGCTGTAGTATCTTTGAAAGAAACTGTTGCTTGGCTTACATATGTTTTGTCACGACTAGCTTGGGTTCCTGGGCTTTTTATGAGAAGTGATTGTGATAGCTTGATAGGAGTTTTTTAATTTTTGCTAGACTTCAAATAAGTGTAGTAGATACTGTATCTGAAATCAGACAAAGAGGGAAAAGAGGGGTAGGGAAACCACACACTGATCAGACTTTTTACCTGAGAGGTATTGCATCTTAGAACATGGTATTGTTTAAGTGCAGAAACTGTAGCCCATCTCCGTAACTGAAACCATGTCTAACACAACACTGAAAACAAAGCCCATAGAAATGCCAGCTGGCAATTCTAGGGTGTCCATATGATTTCATCATTCCTTCTTCACTTACAGAAAACAGGAGCCCTTCAACCTTTTTATTTTTATTTTTTCTGTATTGTACAAAATGCCTGTGCTCTGTGCTGAGAAACCTTGGATCCACCCTCACACACCATTGTATTCGTTACCGAATATCTTAGGTGTGTGGATGGCATATCTTCCTTTCTCCACAGTAATCCTTTTTGTTCAGGTGCTGTGTAACATGGAGACCTTGGGGGCTGATAGTTCCTGATGTAGGCTTTGCTGTGTGAGTCGATCTGAAGAGATCCAGATTTGATCCACATAATCCTCTTACTGATTCTTCTGTGCTGATTTTTGTAGACAACCAGCTTGTTGCACCAGGGCTTTTATTTCTACTCTGAAGCATCATATCAGTTCTACATAGTATCTGTAATTTTATTCATTGCAGAAGAATTCGACTTGCCAGATATTTTGCATTCTGAGTAAATTCTCTCTTGTAAGAAATATCAAGCATTTCTTTTAAGTTATAATGTGACCTTCCTTGATAGAGGGTTTGTCTAACTTCAGTATTGACTACTTCTCTTACATTCAAAGTTAACAGGATACAAGCAGGGTAGCAAGTATCAGCCCACAAACATATCTAAAAGTCCTCTGCCCTTTACAATTTCAAGAGAAGCCAGAAAGAAAAACTGACAGTGAAGTAAACAAAGATCACAATCATTAAATCATATTGCATTTTTCAGAGTATCCAGCTTTCCTTGAACCTGACATGGTGGCTGTTTTTCAGCAAAGAGACTGTATTTTCATGCACAATGCTGCTCCAAGGACTGTCAGAACTAATCAACTAATAATAGCAATTCACACTGATTTGCTCATTGGAAACAACCACTTGTGCTTCTTTGCTACTGAAGCAAAAAGAGAACAAAGTTAGGAAGATAAATAGATCCTGAAAGTCATTCAAAGCAACCTTGACCACCTGCCCTATCTCTTTGGTTTAGCTATGAGGATAGTATGGATGACGATGCTGAAGACCATGCTCAAATCAGGGAGAAAAACACCCACTAGTCTCCAGGTGTTCACGGAGCCAGTCATCGCATCACAGAGAGCAATCAGGCTTATCAGGCATCATGTGGCCTTGGTAAATCTGTGCCGGCTGCTTTCAATCAGCTTCTTGTCCTTGATGTGCCTAGAAACAGCCTCCAGAAAGATTTGCTCCCTAATTTTCCTGTGGACTGAGGTTAAACAAACTGGCTTCCCAGATTTTCCTTCTTGCCCTTTGAAGATGGGTGTGGTATTTTCCTTTTGCCAGTCATTGAGGATTTTCACCTGATCCTGACCTGTCAGTGATGATTCTGAGTGGCCTTGCAATGACATAAGCCAAGACTTATCCCATCCTATGGACTTGTTTACATCCACTTTGCTTAAGTGATCCCTAATTTGATTCAACAGGCCAGAGACAGCTGTGTAGCAGGAAAGCATCATCTAACTTGTGTTTTACTATAAGACCATTCACATCATTTTTTGTTGCACGTGGGGGCTATAAAAATAGCTGTAAATCATAACTAGTTTAATGAGCCATTGAAAGAGAGGAAAATTGGGCTATCACAATATTGCACCACTATCTTTATAGTAAAGAACATTACATTTAATATGTCATGGATTTCCTTTCTTCTAAATTTCTGAATGTATTTTTGTAATTTGACTCTTTCTGGAAGCTGTAATTAGACAAAACAATTATACCTGACCCTGAGTTATTCAGTAACTCTCATTCAGTAAATCTGATCAGAAAACAAGTGTCTTTCAATACAGAAGATGGCATGGACTCTTGAAGGAGGGAGGACTCCCTCCTTCGAAGACATTTCTTGTGTCTTAGCTCACATCCCAGTGCAATGAATAATAATAATAAAAAAGAATATTCAATAAATTGTGCAACATAAAACTATATTCCATGCCTCACAGGACAGTGTTCTAAGAAAACAATGTGTTTGTCAGACTGAATTCGTTAGTGTATGGTGATATGAATATAAAACCATGTGGGGCATAAAATTCTGGTTTGCATACATGCATTGCCACATAATTCTATTTTCTCAAGAAATTCARTCTTAACTATATAATTTCCTTCTAGTCATGTTATGTGGCTTGTTACATGCGATATTATTCCCTGTTGTGTGATAATGAAATTATATATAATTCTATGTGATTGTGATTATTCCTATATTTGAACACTGTAAAACTATTTTTGCATTTACATCTCTGTTTTATTATTTTAATGTCAATGAAGCAATATTCAAATCTGATTTTAAGATTAAGCTCTTAAAACTGTAGCAGCTGAATTCCACTGCTTTCTAATTTCTGGACATCTTTACAGTTCATAGTGTTCATTGAATTTATTTTCACTTGTAAAGAAAAGGATCCAGTAAAAATGACAGTTTTGAATGTCTGTGTTGCCATTAAAGAATCCTAAAAGTGCTGTTTCTTTGCTACAATAAAGAACATTACAGACCCAGTGAAGATAAGGGCACGATTCCATAAACATCTCAGATATCTGAAGCCTGACAAATTTGGAATAAAAAGTGTCCCAATGAATAAACACCTGATCCTGAGGTGCTTACATCTGCAGGTTTCACTGTCTTTGGTGCAGAATACACCTACATTAGCAACTGGAGTGGTGCAAAGAGGGAAGGACCAGGATTTGATCTGGCATGTTTGTTATGGTCTAGGACTGTGTTCACAAATCCTGCATCTCGGAAGAGGAGTTCACACCAGCCATCCACACTGCACATATCTATTAGTCAATGTGAAGCAGATTTCTGTATGGCCATCTCAGATTGTCTTGCCATTGCTAACATAAGAGAAAAAACTGCTGGAGGACTTCAAAGATGTCCTTTCCTTCCAAGGAAGTGAGTTTGCATGCACATTAGAAATGGGATACTTTTCTTGGCACACTAGTGAATGACTTCAACTTCACCAGGACAGGAACCACAACTAGATTGCCAGGGGTGTAGTTGAGTGCATACYGCATGACTCCAATTACAGATGCAAGGCAAATTTGCTCCTAACAAAGTCTATACGATAGATGGGCTAYTGGATAGTGGATACATCCATAGAGTAGTTGTCTTAGTTCATTTCCAGAATCTCCTAGTCTGAGCCTTTACCTAAGCCTTTGGGGATCCAGCAAGTTTCTCTGCCGTCAATTACCCTCTACTCTCCTGTCTGTTGATGAGCACAGCTCCTTCCTGTGAGACAGAAGAATTCCTACAAGTTACAATCTCCACTTCCTGAGTGAGAGCTCTAGTCACTCCCAACCTTGCTTTAAATAACGTCATTCAGTTCTTCCAAAGAATGCAGAATTTGGGGTTGGAGGTCTAGGCAAGTTATTATTTACACCAATAGGTCCTCAAAACAGATTCCTAAACCTTGAGTGAGACAGCATAGCTAGCACACCACTGCCCTCAGAATTTCCCGCAAAGGGTTGGTTTTATCATCCAAGGGCTCGGACAGTAAGGGCCAGGACCACAAGATTTTCTGTCACRCCTGCCTAATTTAAGCTATCAGGGTTCACTACATGATTTGACTCATGGATGTCAGTCACAAAATAAAAATCCAGATCTAAGAGTGGACTGCATTTAAACAATCTTCTCTCCTTTTCCCAGAGGTTAAAATAAGTTTGGATCATGTTTTTAGGGACTGAGAATCATCAGAAGGTAAGATTAAGCATCTTCCCAAACATAATGGCTTTAACCAATGAAATTTTATAACCTGATGAATTTCTGTGTGTTACTTGCCATTCAATATGGAATTAGTGCCTGTTAAATAAAAGATAATGACACAGTCTATATTATGCTCTGAAGAGCATCACTATGAGGTTCAATTGGGTCACAATTAGAAGCAAAACCTTCTAGGCAGAGAGATTTCCACAGAGCATAATTGGAACTTCCCTGGTAGTCCCTCCAAGCCATAGGAGGGCCAGGATACCAGGAGCTACAGCAAAGCACATAGTCAATCCGATGAGGGTGCTGAGTTCCTTCAAATCTTGTGGGTGTCAGTGAGAGTTGGGTTTAAGGAGAAGCCTCTAGGACTGAGCCCACAGGGTTCAAACTATGAACCCACAGGGTTTGAGAGCTTAATAGCATGTATGCAGGAGAAAATATTGCAGATTGAGGACAGGATAGGAATTACTGCTCTTCAGCAGAAATAATCACTCTTCTCTTCTTCTGCAATGCTCCTGCTCTCCCTCCTCCACGTTGCTCATCACTTTGACAGTGTTCCTGAAGAACAAAGATTGTCTTTCTATGGCTTTGTCCCCACCTCCTGGCCATGATGCAAGCTGGAGTAATGCAGACAGTCTCATACCGCTCTTGCCTCACTGATGGACTTTAGCTTGGAAGAAAAAGCTGTTTTTAGATTTTGCTCATGTGATAATATGTCAGTGAGTAGTTAATGTAGCAGCTGCATGAACCTGTTCTGTTTCTTCTCACTTCTTGCTTCTTGCTCATGGCTTGCAGTCTGAATGCTGGGGGAAAAAAATGTACATTCAGGTTTGAACCTCTCTCGCGGCTACATCTCAAAAGTGAAATCCTGAAAAAACAGGCACCCTTTTCTTAACTACATAGAGAACCCAGTTTTATACCTAAAATGATGGTTACCTGAGTTTACTTGAAAATGCTTAGAAAACAGTCCAAATTGGTCACACTATATCATAATGAGGGCTGGAATCTGCTAAAATTCACCTGGCTTCATGCTTTGTTAGAAACAAACAATTCTAAGGGCAATTTACTAATGCATCCAAATGAGAACAGATGCTGACACCCAGAGGCATGATAATGTAATGCTTTATAATGTCTCATGCAAACGTGAACACTAAATGCATGGCAAAAGGAATTACAGGAATGGATTCAAAGTAATCTGATAACATATTTACATCCGTAATCCAGGGGAAGATTAGCATAAAAAGTTAAGAAACAAAACCAAGAGTAAAAGGGAATAGTTTAAAATGCGATGGCATGAATCCTTTAAAAGTCCATATTCCTTGGTGATGGTAAATGTTACAGGCAACAGCTGCATCTTCAGTTCTCCTTCTCATCCACAGAACATTTTCCTATGCTGCCTCAAACCAATGCCACCATTTCCTTCAAAGTCCTCCTCAAGACTTCTACATGTCCTAAGAAAAAACCCAACCACTTTACAGGGTCTTATTAAAGAGAAACTATGTGAGTAATTTCATTAACTGTCCGTTATACAAAGAAACCTTATTGGAATAACCTTACTAAGGATGAAAAGAGGAGCATTTAAATGTTAGGAAATGTAAAGTTACAAGTGTTTTAATTCACAACCTTTTGTTTATGTCCATAGTAGTTTTTTTTTTTTCCACAGGACTCCATTTCTTTCTTATTGCCTGGCCCCAAACCTTACTATTACTCACTCTTCAAAGCCTGGTTTAAAAATAGAGCTATATATTCCTTGTTTGTTTGTTCCAAGATCATCTTAAACATATATGAATATAATTTCTGTGTACCATGTGCCATTTCTGTAACATGACAGGAACATGTGGTATTAATCCTATTGTAAAATCTTTTCACTATTTCACCAATGGAATAGGAGAGACTGTTTTGTCTCCATCCTTGGGATATTCAAAACTTGACAGGACTCAGCCCTGAGCAGTGCGGCCTGTCTCAGAGCTGACCCTGCTTTGAGCGGGAGGGAGGACCAGAGACATCCTGAGGTCCCTTCCAGCCTGAGTTGGTCTGTGATTCTGCACTCAGGAAATTCAAACAACAATATCACAAGTTAGGTGTCCAGAAAAATGAAGAACAAGCAATTTGTGACTACTTGCAGAAAGTTTGATTTAACTGATTTGTTCAGCACCACTCTGGGGCAGAGGTAAAGGAAAGCACTCAGCTACTTTAATCATAAGACCATCTTATCTCTTTCTGTAGCTTGAGGCAAGAATAATGTAGACAAGTACATTTAAACCTGACGTTCAATCAGCATGGGAGGCTGTAAATACAAGGAAATATTAGACCGTAGTCCATGAATAGACTGTATTTTTAAAAATACATTTGTCCACAGAAGCAAGGATAAAAATATAATACTTAATGAGCATTTGTTGCTTTGCCTCAAGTTTAGTTGTTTGTAAATTAAAGCCTCTGTGGGCTTGATGATCTGCAGAAATTTGTCCAAAATATTGAGCAGTTCTTGCATTACAGAAAAAGTGAGGAAAGACTGATCTAAGCAACAGTTTTTTTCTTCCTGTTATCATAAAGGGTCTGAATGATGCTGTGTGCCCATGGGAAGTATACATGTAACCATGTAATCATTGACTATGTCATAATGCTTCAATTCTGGCATCTCCTAACTTGAAGTTCTTCATTTTATACTATTAGTGATGTTTTGTTCCGACAGAAATGCTATCATGTAGGATGAGTGTAAATGTTGGAGCTATTTAATTCACKGCACAGACCTTCAGGGATTTCCTCTTCCCTGCCTTTTTTCAACAGACTGTTCATCTTAACAGCATCTGACTTGAGTGTTCCTGGTACCACTGTTCTGCTTGCATGAATCCAGCTCCTATAGACATGAGTTGTGCTCAGTTTATGCCTGCCTTGCCAAGGAAAGGGATTTCTCCAATAACCTTTACTGACACTGGGCTGCGTGGATGGTGCAAACTATCATTGCTGACAAGCAAACCAGCAAGATCTGTGGGTGTGATGCCAAATGCTCTCCAGGGATTTGACATGGCTTGCTAGCTGAGACGAAGCAGACCAGGGTGTGAGAYAACATTCTGCTGGATGCAGCAAACTGGCTGCATGACCACATCTTCATTTGCTGATGCCAGTTACCTCTTGCAGCTGAACAAGAGCCAGCCTGCGGCATGGTAGCTCTGGTGTGTCTGGAGAAGAGGCAGCCTCTCTGCGTGGCAAAAGGTGTTACTGTGTGGTTCCAGCTGCAGAGGAACATCTGGCTTGCTTGACAACCACAGTCCTCTGTCGCTGCTCCAACCCCTTCCTTCTGCCCTTTCTTTTCCTGTGACAGCCATGGCTTGTTCCTCTCATATTTGAAAGGGCAAATGCCTTGAGCCAGCTCTGTGTGTGCTCCAAGCAGCAGTCTTGCTCCACAGGTCCCTTTCGTGTTGTCACTGACCCTCCTTCAGTGTTTCCAAGTTTGCCTACAGCAGCTCCTTCTTTCTCCTCACCAGGTGTTATTCCTCCCACATCGCTTCATCCTTCCCTCCTCAAATAATGATGGCAGGCAGACAAAGGCTTTCAACTATGCTGGCCAATATCTGATCTTCAGCTTGGTGAATTGCCCACATAGCATTTTTCTAACCCAATCTTTTCTCCCCTTCTCACTCCAAGCATCTTCCAAACTGTAGACAGGAACATTATATTTTAAATTTGTCATCAAGTTCTGAAGAAAGGATAGAGACCCTGTTATCTTGGGTGTCCCTAACATCAGCTCAGGAGATGCTAATGATGCTATAGATGCTCTACCTAGTGATGCTAGAGATGCTAGATAGTGATGGGAACAAGCTCATAACCGCGGGATGGGGATGAAGCCTTGGTGCTTGGCTGAATCTCAGTCTGGAAAGATAGTTTTAACAAGAGCTGAATTAACTTTTTCCTGCCACAAGATGGCAGATGGGAACAAGGCAACACTACAGGGAGAGGGTTTAACAGAACAGTAGTTTTTTCTCACCTTTGAGCCGAATAACAGTTACTGACAGTGATTCATCTACTTTGYGGGCCACAATAGGATCTCCATGGCAAACAAAGAAATTTTTTCATTGGGGTTGAGAGGAAGCAGATGATGCTCCGGAGACAGCTGATGCTAAAAGATTAGGATAAAACCAGCTCAGACTGTTGACATTAAGTTTCAAATTAACATTCTGACTTTTAACATGCTGATCCTTGAAAGAAATATATTTAGTAGGTATGAATTTTAGACTCTCTTTCAGATACAGACATGATTAATGTAAATGAACGATTGGCTGAGCTTTTTTTTGTTTTTTACTTTTTACTTCCATTTTTTATTACCTCAACTAAATGTACTAAATGTATCCATCAGGATGCCGTCCCTTTCCTGAGGCAATATGTGGGTTATTTTTTCTTCATTTTTGTTCTAGTTTCATTTGCTTATTATAGACCATCCCTTTCGCCCATTTTAATCTAACAATCTCTCCTTTTTAGGTTCTTAAAGCCTTAGAAATCTTCCCCTGCTCCAAGACCTGCCCTGATTTAGGCATATAAACTCACCATGAAAACATGACCTTAACTTTGTTTGGCCTTGAGTTGTTCTGTGAAAACCAGTTCCCCTGCAGYGTGGCATCTGAGATCACTGCTAAGGAAGTTGCTTGGTGTAGCCCTGTCTGGGAATTGTGAGGTGCAAAGACTAATGCTGGGCTAAGTGGCAGTGACACATAAAAAATCTTGGAAGTAATCTGCAAGTCAAATTTCCAGCCAATTGGTCTGAGTGACTTACAAGTGTTTCTTTTACTGTTTTATTTCAGACAAGGTGAGGGCTCCATGTAGATTTAACATCTCTGTAAAATGTAAGCTGTGTAGAGATAAAATAATACACTGTGCTTTAACAAGGAACTAAATAAGATGCCAGTCTGGTGGCTCTTCAGGGCACAGGCCCAATGAATTACAGGCGAAAATCTAATAGGCAGTTAGAGCAGCATTTAAGCCACTGCCTATCATCCAACGTGGTCTTGCTAGAGTGGCCACTGCTTCACTCCACACAGGGCAATAGCAGTGTGCAGAAGTGAGGGATCAGGATGTAAGGGGATGTGTTTGCTTTCAGATCCTCAGCTCTTCTGCAGGACCTCTCTCCTTCCTTGCAAGATGTTTTTGCTCTTTAGAAGATTTTACTGAAGAAACCTGTGATACAGCAGTTGCACTGCCTTGAATAGAGCTTTCCCTGGAACAGTATGGACTGAAACAATCAACATCCTTCCTGCCTAGCTGGTAGCTTAGAGCTGTGGTATTTTTGCTTCTGCAGCTATTACTGCACATAATAGTGTATCACATATACCCTGAATGTGTCTATCTATTAAATTCAGTAGGAGACTGAAGCTGTTGTCAGGGCACCATGTGGGCTTGGAGTCCCCAGGGTTGGGAGGCTCCCGGTGGGGCAGGGCCAGGCCTGGCCACAAGGACCCATCCCACTGCCCATGAGGGAGCAGGGCACTGGGGGCAGCTGGGGCAGCCCAAGCCCTGGGGGTCAGCCCTCCCAGGGCAGCTGTGGCCTCCCCAGCAGGAAGGGGCCACCCTCAGCTGCCCTGGCTCTAAGCTGGCCTTCAGAGCCCACAGCCCGGAGAGGGTGTGCTCTCAGGTCCCTTGCAGCTGTTAGGAAATCTGATAGCCCTATTACCAATTTAGTTCTATTATTTCATTACTTGGACTGGCTCTCTTGGTTTTCAGTAGCATTTAAGCTACTGATTTTAACCTAGTAAGCCCTATATGGTCAAGTGAATGCCTGTTGGAGAGATTACCAGTGTTGGCATATGGAGGTTGGCTGGAAAAATAAATTCCATCTTGCAGAATACCTTCCCATCTGAAGGCCTGAAATTTGTTTTGCAAGTTGTGAAACAAAACAGACACCTTTAGAGTTCCAGATGACTAACAWATGGACCCTTGAACAACCACCGATGTAAGAGACTCTAATTTCCAATCTGGCAGAGCAGAAGTTAGAACAGTCTTTTACATGCCAGCTGTGTGATCAACAGACCAGGCTGGAGAGTAAGCCTCTCTTCAGCTTGCCTAATTGAACTCATCTGCTCTGTATAAATAATTAAATATTCATTAGACCTTTGAGCAATATAGCACTTTCCTAACCCCTGCTCTGCCTGTTTTGCTGCACTGGTTCGCTTGGGTGGGCCTCTCAGTTGCCGTCCCAACACAGAGCTAAAGAGCCTGTGCAGATGTTTTCAAGGGACATTTAGATGGAAATAATGAAAACCTATCCACCTTTGTGTGGGAAAAACTGAATTAAAAATATCTCAAGGATATTTTAGCATGATGGCCCTCAGATTAAGAGTTGGAGAGTGCTAGCAAGAAAATCTCTTTTCCCTGGAAGCCTGCCTTGGGAACATCTTAACGTTTGAATTGGAACAGCTGGAGCTTGACAGTCCTCAAAACATGCTCTACTGCCTTATCTTCCTGTGCTGTAGTGGAAGGGTAAGAATATGGAGAGATAGACCCTTTTGTGGAAATGGACGAAGAAACTGTTTCTGGATATGCTGTTTTCTTGCAAAGTGATTTGGAAAAAAAAAACAAAACCAGAAACATCTACGGCTTGGAAATAACAGCTTGCTTAAGGTACTTGCTGATTGATATAGCCTTGGCAAGTACCAAGGAGTAGCAAAAAGTATTGATTTTCTTCATCTACAGATGTGCAAAGATCTCAATGTCCCAAACATCCTCTGTTGTGTTTCCTAGTTCTCTGAATATTTAATGTGGGATTTCTCCACAGTGCCTCAGTGACTCAGTTCATGTAAACCAAGAGTTCTCCACTTACCCTCCTGTACCTGAAGGTTATTTTATTTGAATTAAGTGATTACGGACACTGACTTCTCCTCTGAATCAACTCGGAAAGGCCAACACTGATTTTTCCTCAAAGAACTCTCATACACTCTGAGCTCTTAAATGAGGTTAATGGTATTTCCCAGTTCATTTCCTTAGCACCCCCAAGGGCAGGCTCCAGGCTACCCTGGATGTGTCATGACTTCCAGCCAGGGTGGTCACTAAGGCCTTTCAGGCATCAGTTCCCAGAGCAAAGATTGCCTTCCTTGCTTTTATTTACAGCCACACTTATATGCAGGAAGTGAAAGTATGACTCACCCTGCCCTCCCTCCCCCCCGGTCTGGTGATTTAAAGGAGATATTAATTGATATAGATATTGCAAGAAACCGGAATAGATCAGACATCAGCCTGCAATGGCTTGGCCAAAACCACAACCACATGACTATTCATATATGAGGCCTGAACACAAATATTTCAAGCGTGATGGACTTAATCACATTTATATAGATAGATATGACCATATGATGTGAGTCACATGAAATAACATATGTACTTGTATACATACACACACACATATATAATATATACATRCATACACACAGACACATATATAGTAGGCATAAATTATATATATATATACCTGCATGTATTCAGGTACATGTGTTATTTACATTATTCCAATCATAATAAATTTAAACATTTTATAATCATATTCTATTCAGTAGCCGTTATTCAGCTCTTTATTGTCTGGAGACTGATCTCAAGAATGAAAGCATACTGCTCTTACTCCTTTTCTTCCAGGCTACCTATGGAAGATAACCAATAAGAGCCTGATTTCTGAGGTGACTCCACATAAGCTGTGTACTAAATACTGAATACTGAAGTGTGAATAGCCAGTAATCACTGCAAGCACTGCATTACAAACAAGATTTTTAATGGCACTGCTATAAACTCCTGCTGATAGTAGTTGTAATCTACTCAAACTTAAGTAAATTCKATATGCCACAGGGGATTTCTTCAGGAAAAAGTTCTGAAATCCAGTAAACTCTGAAAGGGCCAGGCATAGACATGTCATTACATTATATTCACCTTACTCGGTGATAGAAACATCCTCCTCTTGTCTTTTTAAATACTGGAACTATAGTTAAAATGAACCCACAGAAAATGTGAATGAAAATCAAGTTCATGTCTCTTTAGCAGTGATCAGTTCCCACACTTCAGATTTTGTGTCAAGAAAAGGAAATGCAATTTATTGCTTTTGGGAGTACAAAAAAAAAAAAGGAGAAAGTTTTAGATCATTTTCCTAAGGAAAGACAATTATGGGACTTCTTTGTCTGTTTGTCTGTTACTGCCTTTCATCTACCAGCTTTTGAATTTAAAGGTTCATTTCAGCTATATTTAACAAGACATTCCACTCCCAAAACTTTGATGAAAAATGATGGTAGGGAAAGGAGGGAGATAAAATTAGTGTCTCTGGTGAGGTAAAGGCTTAAGCCTGACTTCAACAGATATTTCTTTCATGGTTTTCTGGTTAGTCATTTGACATGTTCGCATGACCAGGCAGTCACTACATGCATAGCTGGAATCAGYTGGGAGTCAGGAGACAGAGAAGAATTGTGGGAGCATGAACGTGAGGAGAACATGCAGAAATTTCATTACATGAACTAAAGAAACCAATCTGTAGGAAGACAGGCTGCAACAGTTACAAATGCTCAAGGAACAACATTTTCATCAGTGATTAATTAGATGATTTTACTTATCTGGTGTGTGTGTGTGTGTGTGTGTGTGTGTGCACCTTGCCAGACTCATCAGTGCCCTTTGCAGCACTAAACTGAAGTGTAGACAGAGCTCTAGCTTTAGCTTTAGAGATCACTCAGGGAAGTTTCCTTATTTAGTGGAACATGAGTCTAGCTGTCACGTTAGCCACTGTGTGACCAGAGTATCTGCTGTTCTGCCTTCACATTCCCTCGCAGGTTCGGACCTAACAGCTACTTCTGGACGCTAAGGTCATGCAGTGAAAGCGATGCCTTTAGAAAAACATCCGGTGCCCTTTCACAACAGCTAACTTCTTAATCAATTACATTTAGATACTGGACCTGAACCATTTACAGTGGAAGTATCCTTACACTTTTTGCTCATGCTCTCTCCCAAAAGATAGTTTTGCCTAAGATAGAAAGGACAGGGTCAGATATATCTGGTTATAAATCCTGCTCAGTGGTTTGTAATTGTTTGGGATTGAAAAAGTGAGATAAGCATTAGTCTATGCAGCAAGGGATGTTAGCAGAAAGAGACTTCAGATAATGTTACTTAAAGGGCTTTACTCTTGGAAACTTATCTATGGTCAGTGGAAGTCTTACTGGTTGGCTGCAAAGAGCTAGTTTCAGTCATGTCACAACTGTCCCAAATGTAATTTAGAGCAAGATTAATACCTATAAGAATTTATCAGGACAATCATTTCTATTAAAAACTACAGCATGTACTTAGTAATATAAGGAAGAAACGTCTGTTTTCTGCGAGACCACCTGCTTGACATTCAAGAGTTTGACATCATAGCCTTCATCTATACTAAGAAATCAAGCACGCCAAGCTTTATCCTTTGGTTGTTAGAGCAAGTGGCATTGCATATCCCATATCTGTTCATCTAAACAATCTTCTCCCCCTATAACTGGATAGGTTGGTCTATATAGCCTACTGAGAAGGCCATCTGTTTCATTCTATTCCCTGAAATGTGCTCAGACATTCATTTTCTGGTAGCATATCAGTTGGCCGAAAGCATGCTGGGCGCATACCAACAATTAAAGAGTATCATGTGCCAGTATTTCACTGAGGCTTTGGCCTTGCTAAGTCTATTAGTATAGACAGTAACTTTTATTGTCTAGGCTCATCACTTAACCATGACAATCGTTTGAAAGACTGAAGCTTCACTTAGGTGATAAACATACATCTAGGTGGTATTCTTTAGGAGGAGCAATAAATAACAGGAACAGTGCAGAAAGGCCCGTGATGTTGGCTAGCCATTTGGATCAAAGGTACCATGACACCATTTAAAAAATCTTAGAACCCTAAGGTAAACCTTCATCCTAGAACAATAAATCAAATCCATAATCTGTTACCCACCATTTTTCTACAGCTSATTTAAACATGGCATCCTTCTTGCATAACAGAGGCTTGATCATGTGATAAACACGTGTGTAGCTGCTGGATCACATTTCCATGAATTTATGTAACATACCAAGTACACTTTTTATCACATGCCTGTAAGCTCATCCGAAAAAGGGGCTAAACTATTACGTGCAAGAGGATTGCAAAGTGGGATTATATCATGAGGCTGACATGTTCAGTCATGTTCAGAATGGCAGTGTATTGGATATGTTCAATTGTTTGACAAAGAGAGTGCCATTAAATGTATTCCTTAAGGGTTCCAAAAATGTCTATTTAGTATACCTATGGGAAAGATTGCTACCTCCATTCTACCTTGGCTATTTAGACTTTAATTTGTACAGAACAGAGACTGTCTATTGCTGCACAACGCCTGACACAAAACAACAGGGGTCAATCTAAGAAAAAGCTTTTACGTATATCAGTAATTACAAATAAACAAGTACTGACTTGAGACAGCCAGACTTTCATATTTTGACCCAATTGCTTTAGGGGAAAAATCTAGTTAATATGTTGTGAATCCCATTTGCTAGCATTCATACAAAGAAAAAAGACAGATTTATTTAAAGACTGTAGACTGTTTGGTGTGACCCCAGGGTCAAGAAAAAAGGCCTTCTKCAAGATAAGAGGCAGGTGTTCTGCAGGGAAATCAACTCTAGTGAGGATGGTAGTTTGAGCAGCCTGCTTAATTCATAATATTAATTAAAAGAGTTAAGAGCACAGGGAGATAAAATAAAACAATTTTCACAGCTGCTGTCACAGATGTGAATCTTCATGCTGTAAGAACACTTTAACAGGTAACACACAAATACAGAGGTGGCAACAAGTGTTTGGAGCCTTGTTTAATTGAGCAGCTATAGAAAGRCATCCCTTGTACATTTGAGGGGTACTGCAAGGTCAAACTTAGTTTCTCTAAAAGTGAGGTATATTTGCTGATAACAGGTATTTTTCAAAGACAAAGGAATTAGGAGGATAAAGTTACATTAATGCCATTCTTAGTACACATTTCAGTTTACCCCAACATGATACTCATTAATAAAATGTAAAAGTATTTTTTTAGTAACCAGCCTTGCAAGAAATCAGAGATGAAGGTACATTCTATATAAAAGTATTTAACATCTTAAAATTCAAGAGCTATCTCTAATTACCTGCATCAGAACTCCAGAACATTTCTATCGTAAATGTGTAATTAATTTGCATACTAAAAATATTTCACTTCCTAGAAGTGTCTTAAAGCTTAATTATTGAGAGACTGTTCCACAAATACAGGATTTGGGAAACAGCCAAAGCTGGATCAGAAAGATATTCTTATTTTAGATTAGCATTATTTTAGTGAGATTTATGCTGAGCAATAAACCACTTGGGAAAAAAATGCCTGTTACAATCAGACTACGCCTTCCCACATCATCATTGCTATTTGTATTTCCATAGGGAAGAGGCAAACAATAAGCATCACACAGCAAGAGTTTATCAGGCCTTTTCTATTGAAAGCTGGAAAGAATGTCGGAATATTTCCAGCCCGATGTATTTTCCCTGAATGGAAATTGAGGTCTGTGGTTCTTTGACTGACATTCTTTGCACTCCTGACAGTCACACTAATGACACCTTCAAATTAGGCCAAAGATAGATTATTCTGTCTGATGAATAATATTAGTGCTTTCCTAAAATTTCCCCAAGTTCTGTGTTTTTTTCCCCAGCTGAGACTCAGGGGCAGCATGTTATTGACTCCTATTTCCRAAAGGATCATTCACTGTATTGGCTTTATCCTCAGAAAGATCTTGGCCAACCTTTGAAGGGATTCAAACAGAAAAAAGAAGCAGAGACGAAGCAAGAAGCTCAGCTCAGATGACTTCTGGACACGGAATCAGGGGAATAGAGAAAGTAACTGGGTTTCTTGTACTGCTGTTCTGTGTTTCTACACATTAACTGTAGACACTGCTTAGAGTGGCACTTAGATATTTCACTCTGTGTTTGATAGCAGGAAACGAAGGCCTGTTGGAGTAGGAATGTGGGGAAAGTCATTCAGAAGTTTTGTTGGAGAAAACTCATCTTTTGCTCATCCTGTTTTACCAGTGATCTTTTCACTGTTCCTAAGGAATAGGACAATCAGGATTTGAAAGGTCTTAGGATGAGTTTTTCAGGTATCTGTCTTCACAAGATCCCCACTATCAACTAGTGGCATTATTGCTTGAATCATTTTGATTTTGAGACCTTTTTAAAAGTGGATTTTAAGAATAAGGTAATATCTGCTGAGATCAAGATCGAAAAAAATCTTTATCTTAGAACTTAAGAATAAAGTCATATCAGATTAAAGTAAAAGCAAGTCAAGTTTAACGTTTACTTAGGAGACAGTAAAGGCTGATGTTCTGCAGACAGTGCCATGCTCTTATAGCTATGTGCAGCCTCATCAGCACTACCTGGGACTCTTTCCATAAGCCCTAGCTTGCAGCTCTGCAGTTAATTTTTGTCCAGATCTGCTGAATAATATTCCTGAGGTCTGTCTGTTCAGTAGGAAGCATAATGCCAGCTCCTCTTCTTCTGGGCTAGCCAGATGCTGCACATCCCCTCTGTATTGAAAACTGAGCCAGTATATAGCAGCTGCTCCTGAAGGACAGAGAAAACACTAATAAATGCAGAGTTTCCCACTAGAACTGAGGAGAAAATCCCCAGTGAGATCTTAGTGAGGTTTAGGAAAATGCATTGTGTACTTCTGTTCTAGATCTGGACTGTTGTCCATCACATGAGGAGCCTTGCTGCAGAGTAATCTTAAAAAAGCTCAAGCTGATAATTCAAAACAAATCAAACATAAACAAGTAATATTATTGATCAGGTAGTTAAGATTACTGTGTGTTACTTGACTGGCTGCAGAAATGGGCTGCTGAGAGCAGGCTGTTTCTAAGGAGCTAAACAGGACACAAAAAATCTCTGGAAGTAAATCAGCTGCCTTTGTTCTAGCCCTCAGTGTTATTAACCTTCAAGGGGGCACATCGCATCTCCTCGGGTCTCCTCACATCCAATCAACTAATGACATTCAATTTGGCTACAAAGTGAATCAGAACAACAAACAACAGAATAATCAAGGTACCACATTGAGAAAATGCTTGTTATCCTCTCAGTGAGCCAAGTCTAGTTTTGTGTCTTCTCCCTAAACATAGTCGGCTGCAGCTGATAAGTGTTTTGAACACTAACACTTAACATCTACTCTTCAGTTAGAGCAACCATACCATCAACAATGTTCTTGAAGATTTCTAGGCAGAAATGGATGGATAATTATACAGACCTAACTGGGGGAAAATACATTTGCACCAGATATTTGTTTTATTTTTGCCTTGGTAAAATAAATGAATAGACAGTTCTGAACTGAAATTTTTTTTTTCTCAACCTCAAATTAAATATTTTGTTGATTTTTGAGCTTCCTTTTTCCTTATTTAGATATTAATAAGTTTGGCTTTGTTTTAATTAAAGTCCATTAAGAACACTTTTAGCATTAAGGTATACTTTTATTATCACACTTTCCTCCTCCAGTTTTCTAGCAGAAAAAAATATTGTGAATTCACAAAGAGTTTAAGTTTATCTGAACAGACTTTTTGTTTTTCATCAAAAAATTTGCCCAGCTCTATTGTTATATCACAGTTACTCATAATATCACCTTTGGTACATAATTGTCTTGAATTTATTTTTATATAAGAATAAGAAGAATTATTGCAAATTACTAGATAATTTCTGTCTGGAATGACTATAGTGCTATTCTCTCCATGGTCAAAGACATAATCAGTCAATTACTGTAGAGTAATACTGTAAAGGTCAAAGCTGCATACATTGCTTTTTGTTACTGTTCTGAAAATCCTAGAATTTAATTTTCACAGAAAGAAAGGGGTATAATCAAGAGAAAAACATGCAACATGAATGCCTTTCTTAGACTGGTTATAACAGTGAAGGTGCTAAAACAGCATATGCTCAGATTATTTCTGATGCCTTGTTAAACGATGTGCTTTTCAAAATCTCCTGGGATGTAGCGTTTCTCCTAAGCTTTTCTTTCACGGCTGTCAGTTTGAGGAATATTATTCATGTGAGTAAGAGCTGCATCTGCTGCCTCTATGAATTTGGGATATTCCCTGTTGATAAAGAATTTTTGCCTAATTAGCCATTTAATTGAAAGCTGAAATCAGCAGCCTTGTTTCATATTCTGATTTGCTGAAACCAATATGGGGTGAACAGTTCTTGTCTTTCCTTGAAGAGTAAGGGTCTGGCCAAGCAATGGCAGATGCCACTGAAGTTCAGAACAACAAAACGCCTTTATCCAGAGGAACCTGTCCTCATGGCCAGCTCACCCAATAATAGAAAATTGTGCTGTGCAACTTCTAATACCTTTCTTTCTCACTTGGCTGTTTGGCTGTAATCCTCAGGGTCAAGGAGCAGGTGTGCACTGCTTTGGATCTGAGATGGGCGCTACTGTTTGAGGGCTAGAACTGCAGAGAACCTAGGGCACTAAAAATGTTGCAGTTGTTTGCCTCTGCCATACAGTGCAGGCCCCTGTGTTAGATGCTCATGCCCAGAGGGATTATGTAAAAAGTATGACAATTCTGAAGCTTAGTTTTAGTCCATTTACACCCATAAGGCAGATTTATATCTATAAATCTCATTAGTCATTAGCCAAAATATGGAAATAGTATTGAGAACTCCCCCATCACAAGTGAATTCTCCAACCTGTGAGCAACAGGCAGTCTTTTGCAGTTCCTGTGACCTAATGACACTTGTCCACATTTCTGCACAGTGGCATAGACTTGGCAAATAGGATGTTTTGGAGTTTAAGGGACAGCTGGATTTAAAATCACAATTTTGGCCACCAAGTCCAACTTTCAGTGTGTAAGTCCCCTGTTTTATGAGACATCTGGACCTTTGCCTGGACTACACGCAGAGCTCAGAGCATAAATGACAGATCTCRTGCTGCCCAGACTGGACTCATGTTCTTATGCAGGGACTCGGAACTTTCCACTCCCAAATCCTGTTCCAGATGAGATAAAAGAAAAAGTTTGTGGGCAATATGCTTGTGTTTAGTCTAGCTTATGAAAACAATTATAAAAGTCTATAAAAGTTGCCTATACAAAGCACTATAAAGTACTTGATTTTTTACATAGATTAAGCTTGCAAGGAGTTCTTAGACCTTCATTAAAATGAAAACCATATAGTGCAAACTGCTGTTTTTCTAACTGTGAATCATTTCTTATGAGAAAATCTTAAAAGGAAGTACATTGAAATTAATAACAAACTTGGTTATGAAGAGTCATTCAAAACAACAAGATCTTAGCAATTCACACTTGGTATATTTTGATAATAATATTTTGTTATCTTTCATCCAGAGGGAAAATATAAACTGCATTGCAAGGTAGGAGCTCATGCAGGGATCTTGCCCTACTGTGCTTTCCTATAGCAAAGATACTTTGATATGGATCTTTGCTTTTTTTCAGTTTCTAAATCTAATTTATGAATGGTTATGTGAAACAGGAATGTTAATCCTAAATGCTTCTGAAATATTCTGGCATTTTTCTCTTCAGAGGCTGGTGGGATGTTCTCTGAAATCTTCAGTAACTATAAAAAAGAGAGCTGAATTTCTTTCCCATAGGCTCTATGGTGAAAAAAAGAACTCTTACCAGGTACAATCTTCTTACCAATGCAAATGGAAAATAAATTTAACTGTTGCTGAGTGATTTAGGGGGATGGTTTGTAGGCTGAAAAGCAATAGCAGACACAGTCAGGGTATAAACCGAATTCTTTCCTTTTACTTCCTAGGGAAGAACTCTAATATGCAGTTATTCTTTAAAGGGTAGGTCACAGCTCCGCTACTTCAAGCCATTGTCTACTTCAAAAAAGTATGGTCTCTTATCCTAGAGAGACCTCTGGCCATGAATAAAGACATTTTTATTCACAGTACCCATGAATTCTTAGATACCCATGAGTCCAGATCACCATGAAAATCTGTACCTGAAATCCAGCAAATGCAATGACTGCTCCTGTGCATTAAATAAAATYATGATAACTAAGACATGGTAAAGATTAAAGGAGTTTATGCAAATAGATCCAGGGGAAATGTAAAAGAAGAAAAGCTTTGGTACAGGAAAAGAAAAGTCCCAAATTCTAGGGAGATTACTTCAGTTGCTGTTCTGTGCTTACTAGGATGCACAAATAACCAGACAAATGAGTGATTATACATCAAGATGGTGGGCAGAACTGAATGCTAATAAAAGTAATAAACTAGTAAAGCAAGGAAAGCCTGATGATTAAGAAGTACATTTAAACTTCTAAGCACACATGTAGATAAWGAGTTGAACACTTAACTGCCATTGTGGGCGTGATGCAACATACAGCATTAACAGACATTTTATATCTCACTGTCCAGCAAGAAAGGACTGTCTTAAAATTCATTAGAGTGATTTCAACGTGTGATGTGTAGCTGTGTTGGTTTTACTGAACTGCTAAGATTAATCAAGGAGAAAGATACAAGCAAGCTTTCAGATTAGGATTCTTACTGCAGGAACTCTACTAGCAATAAAAAGATTCCTTGCAATAATTTAGGGCRTTGAGAATAAGAGTGGCAAACCAATCAGATACTGACATATCACAGACAAAGTTATCAGTAGTACTGTCCTTTCATTTACACAGATACAATGAAATACCAGTCTTCACCCACGGCAAGTAACGATTGTTTAAACTTTCCCATAAAAAGACAAGAATGTCAGGGGTGAATTTGGCCAGTGGTACAAAATGTCATTTGTTTAAAAAGAAATCTTTGTTTAATAGAAAGTGAAAAGGATACTACTCCTCATCAAACAATTCCCAATAAYGTAGATAAAATATTAAGTTAGTACATTGTATTTAATATGAAATTAGAAAAGGTTGCAGTGACAGTTGAAAACTACGTGCCCAGACGGATACTGGGAAAAATACGAGATAGCTGGAGAGATCAAGACCRAGCTTAATTAACCCAAAAGTAGAACAAAAACTGGGGCGCTATTCTTATTGACTAAAACACAACATTGCAACCATACTTAGCTGCACCTATAGACATTTTGAGTTAAGATAAATTGAGTTTTTTGTTATGGCAACTAATGGCATTTACATTTTCTGGCAGCTCAATGTTCTTTTGTTAGCTCAATGATTAATGACTTGCATGACAATATTCATTTTGTTTAATGTGTGTCAGAGCCTGCATATCTCATCTGTGTATATACATTGAATAGAAGCATTAACAAAAGCTCTGTTATTTGACGCAAGAGACAACATCAAAATAAAAAAGAAGCATGTATTATCTAACAGGCATGAGTTAACCAAAAAATTTCAGAGGAAAAAGACTGAGTACGTAGCAAGCAGTACAAGATCAAATCCAGTATCAGGCAGTGAGGAAGGGCACTTAGGCGACATGTAGACTAATGAAACCAGAATATGCAGGGGTCATTCTCTGCTCCTCATGACAAGTGGAATTGCTCATCTCTGTCCATTCAATCAAACCCTCCCTCCAGAACAAGATAGCCTGGTCTCTAGTGCTGCTGTGAACGGTTTCTGGTTTGTGCTAATTCCTAAGCCCTCCCAGGCACTGTYTGGGAGAGTGCGAAGGGGAGAGACCAGGCATATGCCAGGGAGGGTGCCATTAATGTGGATGGCTGTGTGCCTGCACAAGAACTTGTGCCCTGGCCCTTTTAATAGACTAGTAAAAATGTAGCTTTAGTGTCCAGAAAATGCAAACTTTCACACAGATCACATGCAAAGAAAGGTGATAACTACTTAAAACAGCTCAGTCAAACAAGCAAGTTGATAGAGAGCCAACCCAGTGACAGAGATATTTCAGCAGTTCCTTCTGCACTCATTCGAGGCAGAGGTCTGATTAGATTTAAGCTATAGAAGGAGGTTAGTATAAAACTGTAAATTAGTTTATAAGAGAATAAATTAAAATAAAAAAACAACAGCAACACAAAAAAGAAAAAATCCGGTAAGAGTGTGAGTTTGCAGTGTAAAGCTTTCATGATCTTGTTCTTCTGAATTGGGCACACTGGTGAGCCACTCAGGTGCTACTGAATCAGGATTTGCCACATGAATCAGTCTTTCTCACTGGCAAGTGACCTGCAGAAGTATAAATACCACATTCTTCTGAAGAAGTTTAAAATACCTAGTGCCAGTTGGATATTCCACATTGTGCCCAGGAGGAAAATATATTGTTTTCTCCAGATTTCCAACTTGGATAGCATCCTTGTTTCTGATGAAAAAATGGCCCCTTAATTTATGTTGTTCTCCTAGAATGTGATTTAATAACAGAATAACAAGACTTCTGTAGTTTATGTTTCACGTTAAGGAACATTGCCAAAGTCTGTGTTGGATGGATCATGTAAAGCTCTGTGGCATTACACTGAGTCTCCTCAGTAGACATGATTTTTTTCCTGTCCATAAGCATATAAAAATATCCCTACAAAAATAAGGAATACCAGTGCCCTTTCAACAGAAACTGTGAGCTCCAAGACACACTACTAAGAAAATGGAATATTATTAAATGAACATTATTCATTTTTGAGCACTACAGATGCACAGAACTATACAACAGCAAAACATTATTGTTATGTGTTTTGCATCCAAAATCTACATCACATTTGCTAAGGTTAGATGAGTAATGTTTCCAACCTAATTAACCAGCTAGCACATATAGTAAGTTAGCTCCCTCTGAGATTAACATGAAAAATAGCATTGTTGCCTGTTGCAATTAAAGAAAAGAACACAGGATATGATTCATAGACATGAATGAGTTATTGTCAGTCACCTAAATTTCAGGGACTAACGCATGAAAAAGATGAATGTGTAAGAAAGTGAAAAATACCAACTGCAAACTGAATTCTTTCTAGCAACTTGATTTTTCACCAGTCGTGAAATAAATTATCTCTTTTGGGCTCTCTTAATCAACTTTCAGTGTGTTCAGAGAGTAAAAACTGTAATTCATGGATGATCATACTGTTATTTTTGAAGAGTGCTGTCTCTGGTATTACTTGCAAGACTCTCTTCTTTTCTTTATTTTTTTCCTGGCAACATTTATATCAAGTGATTGCTGTGGTAGAATGAAGGGAATAACAGCAAAAGTTCTCCTGCAGGTCAGCTTTGAACACATATTGCTTTCTTTCAGTGATGCCTTATTGCAAGGCTTCTAGTCTGACATCATTTGACTACAATTAACCCCAGATTTGTGCACTGCCAAATCAATAGACAGGACAAATATGAGCCAATCCAGGCATGTTTACACAATCACAGTTCAAATGTGCATTATAGGACTAGCAAGATGTCTCAATAATGCCTCCATCATGCTGTCACTTGTGCTAGACTTTGTATGTTCATCTAATCTTGATCTGGCCTAGGGACTGTGGGACACCAGCCATGTTGCACTTGTGGATGTTTTGGGCATCTCCTTGAAGRCAAAAGTTGGGTGAACTCTACCCACAGTAGGGGTGGACAGTCTGTTTCCTAACTCAGCCACCGCCCAGGAAGCAGACATATTAAATATTTCATGTCATACGAAGCTGGCTGCCTGCTGCATTTCAGCAGATGTATCCCTTTCACCTCCCACCTGAGCAAGTGCAGCAACAGCATCCTGGATCCAGGTCTGCTGCAAATGTGCAGTGACGGCACAGCTGCACCCAGACTCCCGGTACGAGCAGCTCACTCACCTGCTCATCAAGTTCCACACACTGTGGCAGATGGCAGAGGTGGAGGTGAATTTATCATAGGCTGAATTGTTCACATTGTGAGGAAATTCTCAGAAGTATTTCCAGGGAACAGCAACGTGCTTTATATAATGTCTAGGTTCATGTGGAAACTGCAAATTRTGATGGCAAGTTGGGGAGACTGTGGAAGGGAGTGTTCAGAAATGGAAAGAGGGTGATATTTATTGATAGTAGTGTGAACTCACCCCTTAATAATGGTGCCAAGCTGCTTTTATTAAAGCATTTTAATAAGGTTAATGATATTTTGACTAAGTTGATGCTTGTTCCCCTGCTATAAGTCCATACCAAGACAACAAGGAACACAAATGTCATCTAAAAGTCTTGATATCTGTTAGGCACTATCTAAAAATAACTGATGTTTTGGGCTATTTACTGACTTGCCACATTGCACCTGTATTTTTCCAAGGGTGTTCTGTGAAATAGTTCTGAGTAGTTCCTCTACAACACAATGTCTGAAGAACAGCTACTACATTCCGGAGCTGACTACCTATTCTCAGACTTTGATGCCATGTACTTYGGTTCTATGATGAGACTAAGGTGCGAATCTGAACTGTGAAAGCATTATTTTTCTATTTATAAGCTAACTAGTTATTGCTGTTTCAGTTCAAATCTAGAACTTAAAAAGTGGCTCATGAAGCAAAATGAAGAGATGACTTAGGCAGCTTCAGGTATTATTGTGGTGTTTTTTCTCTCAACCAGGGCAAATATTTTAAAGTGCTATTTACTGTTCCAGCTGTGCTCAGGTATGCAGATAATGCTGCACAGATCTGAGCCTTCCCATCAGCGGACTCTCATTGATTTCACTGTTTATTGGTTTAACCTTTATGTGATGATCCAGAATGAAGAGCAAACACACACACATGAAATCCCAAACTATGCATTGTTCATATAACCATTGTTTACAGACAACTATCCTTACACTTTGAGGTTTTAGATATTGACTCTGAACTCAGGTGGTTAAACTACAACATGGGTTCTACAAACTAGTATTTCATAAGTGGATATTTTACAAATGTCAAGTGAAATTAATACAGGTAGTATTCAATCAACTTTCACCACCTGTTTTTTCTCTGTAGTTGGTTGAGAGGCACCTCTCAGACTGCAGAGGACTGTTCATCCTGACCTAAGATAAGTTCCCTCTCTTTTCTTTGATTATTGAAAGAAGATAAACAATTAATTCAGACCATATCTAACTCTTACACAGATGTAAGTAGGTCAGATGAATCCCATCCATCACACCTGGAAATTCTGAGAGCTCACACACACACTTTGGATTGAAAAGGGCAAATTGTGACACGATCCATAACATTTGCAAGATAGACAGGTGTGCATTTRCAGACAAGCAAGTACGAGCATGTCTCTCTGCACTGTTTTCTGTAAGAGTATTCTTTGAATTTTAGTGCACCAGGATCAACGAAAATAGATGAAAAAAGAGATAAAACAATAAAAATCCAATTTATAAATAATCTGTAGAAAAGAATGCCAAACCGGTTCAGAAAGGAAATGACTCAGGGACAATTCAGATTTTTTTAAAGATAGGAAAGATATCAGTGTCTGTCACAGTCAATTGTCTTTGATAATTTTCCTGGGTCTTTCCTACCGGGGCTTCTCCTAAGTCACTATGTAACAAGGCCACTGACYGTACCATTTAAACATTTCATCATCAGCATTCCTGAAGAGTTCATTGTGATTCACTGGAATAAGAAAGTATGATAATTTGTGAGCAATACAGAATGGAGTCTCTGAAAATTTAAAGCTCTCCATTTACTTTTGGCATAGGTAAAGCACTATCCATTTACAGAAGTGAATTTTCCAGTAAAAAGAATGCTACTCATGGGAGCACTCTGACGTGAGCATGGTGGAAATGTGTACTGCATTCCCACGTGTGCTTTCCCAGGGCATTGAAAAACAATTGCTTCTGACTAGCAAAGACAACTCTAGGTAAATGGTACCCGGCTGCAATGATTTTTACAACAAGAAAAGTAATGCTGCTTCAGGAGAAGTAATAGTCTTGGTCTTTTTTCCATAAGGATAAAAAATAAGGATCAGAGTTAAAAAAATCTTCCTTAAGAAAGATTATACTATTCTTCACTTTCATCCTCTTATGTGGTCTTCATCTCCTTATTCTCTTCTCTATCCTTTCCCATTCACCTTGTCTTCACCTATACATGGCCTCTTCCCTGTGCTAGAGGCTGGACACAGCATAAAGACATAATTTTTTTCATTTGGTCCCAAGTACTAAAAATGTATTTTATCTCTTACAAAGAAGTCTTTCAATTTATATTTTATGACTGCTGTTGAGTCTCCATATCCAAGGGTAACAGCTGAAGACTTCTAATCAAACATTCATGCCACCAAATGTTCTCTTCTATACAGGACTTGATATGTTCTGAAAAAAAAAGATAGGAATCTTTAAGAAATTTGTTTACTTTTTTAACTTTTAGAGGGCAAAAATTCTCACAAATAGTGAAAATTAACAAATATGAGTTTCTTGCAATTTAACTGAATGGCAGCACCTGACAAATCCATACAGACATGCTTCTCTGAGCATTTTTAATGTTTTAGCTGGATGTTTAACTCCTATTTTCTTCTTTAAAACCTCATTAACTTAGTTCTCTCAAACTTGATTTGAAAATCAGAATTCGTTTTGTGCACCTTGAATCTTTTTCCCCATCTTTGCAGACCTCCCATGGTTCCAAGTACAATACAGCATTTGCTTAGCAAAAAGCAGAATACCTTCTTCCTTACACTTAGTCCAACATCTTTTCAGAAWGTGGATGAAGTGATTTTATGTTCTCAGGCTGGGTCCTGCTAGCTTTATTGACATGAATCATTTCATTTTGTTCAACGGAAGATGAAGAGGCAAGCTTTAATGTCTAGAAATAAAAAGGGATTCATCACTTATTTTTAGCATTTAGAACTTTTTCAGATTCATATTTTTACACCAATTAATGCAGGTGGACAGATAATATTAATAAGTAAGATTTCAGATTATCAGTCATATGGGATGCAATGATTTACTGCCAGACTAAATAAAACAGAGCAATAAAATGGCATGCATGATACATGGAAGGAGTACTTGCTGGCCAGGCTTCCAGCTGCAAGGCAAGGGGAATCTCTGCAACTTGCTTTTTAGTTCTTCAGTCTTCAACTCCCAGCTTGCTTATGGTTAGCTTCTCTTTTTTTGGGGATCTGTTTCTAAAAACAAATTTGGGATTAGTTTCTAAAAAGGCTAAAAAAAGCCTAAAACAGGGTTATCTACCTAGCTTGTACAACCACATTTATTGGTAAGATGAAGTCTGTACCACTGTGTTTACTCTGTATTTTTTTGTTATCCAAAATAGCAACATTAAAATCAGTTTGGGTAAACCTTGTCTAAAGCCTGAGAAATACTAGAGAAAGACAAAAGTCACCAGGAAGTCAAGGGACAATCTGGAGAGAGATTAAGAATAAAAAGTGGGAAGGATTCTTGGATCATATTGACTCATATTAAGTTTTAATCAGGAAACTTTGGATGAATGGGGAGAGAGTACTTAGTATATAGAGAATGGGTGAGTAGTCAAAAAAAAAAAGGAGGCACAAGTTAATAAATCTAATGAATTTCAGGAATAAAGATATGAAACCAAAATAGGGTAGGAAGAGGTCTTGATGCACAGTCATTGAAAATGATAGGAAGATTACTGCTGATATCAATAGGAACTATTAGAACAGGAAGGAGTTACAAGGGAAAAGACTGCTTCATTAAGAAAGCAAAAGGGAAAGGGGGATGAAATGAGAACTGGAAAGAAGTGGAGATAGTACAGTAGTGGGTGTTGTAGGTAAGGAACAATAAAGGCTTTAAAGGTCTAGGATGGTTTCGTGTATCAGAGAAGAGGCTAACACATATCTATGATGTGCATGGTTAATGCACAAATATGCATGGTTATGAAGCTGAGTTACTGAAATAATTGTGTCTGAAAATATGTACCAGATCACAACCTAGGAAATAAGCATTTGGGATATTGTTCCGTCAGTCAGCCTTGCTGTTCTCTATAGGAACAAGTTGCCCAGAGAGGTTTTGCAGTCTCTGTCCTAGGAAGTTTTCAAGACTTGACTGGATAAAACTAGGAGCAAGCTGGTCTGACATGGGTGATCTTGCTTTGAGCACAATGTTGGTCTAGAGACGTCCTGAGGTCCCTTCCAACCTGAATCATTCTATGGTAACTACCACTTCCAAAGCTGTGCTGGCTATCTCATCATTTTCTTTGGCAGGAGACCTAAWTATCTGCTCCTTCCAACCGCCATAGTTACAAGAAAATGGGAAGCAAGGTTTTTAACCATTCATCCAGTCTCCATTACTTAAGGGAATAAGAGTCTCTTGTTTAGCATGAGTATGTTTGCAGCTCCCAAGGAATGACAGCCTGTATTCATACCAGGAAACAAAGGCCTTCTCTCAGAGAAAAACATTTTTAAAGTCTTACTCTCTATCATGCAAACATTCAAAAATGTCTATAAAAAGAGTATAGGATAAACAACTCAAATATTGTCAATGCCTGACTCAACCAGAATGTTGAGCACAATAACTCTCCCAAAACTCAAAGCATGTGGTTTGCAGACATGCATTAGTTTCTTCAGATGACAGTGATATGAGGAGAACAAAGGAAAGATTAAAAAGCCTGGTAATCTGAGAATGAGGAATAGATGATTCACATTTAGTATTGAAATCACTTCATTGTTCATACCCTAATTAACTAAAAAAAGGCATACAGAATAACATGTGAGATTTTACAAAGTTCCTTTGGATAAGCCACTGGGAGATTCAGTTTTGATCCTTCTAGAAGAGTTTCTGATGACCAGAGGTTATGAACATCCTGGGTCAAGTTTCAGCAAGGCAATGGCTAATGAGCCATCAAGAAAGGCCAGCCACTAATTGGAGTACTCTGACAATTTGGTAATACAGTCTACTACTAAGATTATTTCAAAGTTTGCCAGGAAAGAGCAACCTTTTGAATACTGTAATATGTATACATTCTACCACTTTCTATCTCTAACTGTATTATCCCTTGATAAAGATCAGTATTTTTAATTCAGATAACTTTATCAAAAATCCACGATGGTCAATTTTTTTTTTCCTTTGAACACCGGCTTCAGAAGACAAGTGAATACCTGAACAACTCTGCTTTCMTTAATCCTGGCTGCTGCTATTCCAAGTAAAAGCCTAAAAATATGAATGGCTGGATTCTAAAGGTATCATTGGGCCCTAAAAAGAGATTAATCAACTACTAAATTTATGTTTTTAAACCATCATATTTGAGTACTATCCAATGATTGCTTTGCATGTGATCATTCACTGGAGCAGGCAATAGTCCTTGTACTGTCACCCAGGCACTCAAATCAGGGCTGTGATAACTCTTGCACATCCTTTGTCTTCCAGAACAGTTTCAGACAAGCCTCTGAGAGTCAGTTTGGAACCTAGACATAGGCAGGAGTTAAGTCAGATTTATATGTATGAGTCCAGTAATGGGTCCAACTTCTAGCATTTAACTTTAAATATTTGATAACTCCATTGGTTTGTATCTGTTTTTAAATTTTTGAAAATTTAAATTTAGTCGTTTGCACATGCATTTTGATGGATTAACCTTCATGAAGAAATGTAGGGAAGTGTTTCTGTACTCAAAGTTAGATATACGTCAAAATAGCTAGGTGATTCAGTGTTGTAACTAAGCATTAACCTTCTTTAATATATATATTGGGCATGCATTCAAAAGACAGATAAAAAAGTAAACTTTAAATGTCTCTAAAAGCCTGGGATTTTGAGATTCAAGCCTTCAAGTCCATTGTACAAGACCTGTAGAGCTGACATTCTGTGTGCCACTGAATGGCAGGGTTTGAACATTAGATATATGCAACTAGTAATCTATTCAATTGTCAGTGGCAAGAGAGAGGCACTTCCAAAGTTTGATTCATCATATGCTAAGGTGAATGTTTAAGAAAGACGGAGTGGACTAGCCTTTGCAGATGCCTCTCTCTCTTCTTAGGTGACAGTGGGAGCCTCAATAACTAGTTCAGTGCTAGTCAGCCACTGTCATGGACTGAAATTTCAGTCTAGCACCAGGGATTTCCCAATACCACTATGTATAAATATACCAGAATTGTCCTCTGACACCGAGGTCGGCTGGTATAAAGGGGTTGGTATTATTACTGTTGAACCTCTTCTCACTCCAAAATGGCACAAAATGTTTGCAAGCTGGTTATTGTGATGAGTCCCTAGACCCTGTAGGAACTTCGTGGGAGAGTGCTAGTCAGACTGCAACAAGTGTGTGCCAAAGATCATTTCAACAATTTAACAACACAGAGGATTAGGTTCAAGGACCCAGAAATGCTGCTTGCACTGTTAAAAGTACCAGTTTAAAGACAGCTGGTGACAATAAACTATTGAGCTATATGCTTTGGAACAAAAAGGACTTCTGTAATTACAAGAAGCTAGGCGAAAGAAATCCTATGCAGTGGTATGAAAGCTGTTAACTATGGGGACTGGATCCAGGGACCTGTGTGGTCCTTTCCGTGTCCATGTTCTATTTATGTCCAAATTTTTATGAGACGAAAGAAATTTCTCCAATAGAAAATTATGCCACAAATGATCTTTTTCAAAATAAAACCACTTTTTCAAGTTTTCATTCAGAGTTTGCTCTTGTATACTTTCATACTTTCCTACCAGTTTTGGTTGGTGCAGGCACAGAAATGTTGACTTATTGCTTGAAAACATAATCTCTTATCTGAAAGCTCTTACAAAAACCAGAGTATTACATTTCTAGGCAACCAACTTCCAGACACCATAGATTGGGACAGTTTGGGTTAAATAATGACCAAAAAGTTAGTTTCTTAGCTTCTTAAGTTTCTCTAAACAGTAGTTACACTCCCACTCACTGCAAGACAAAATAATTTTCTTTCTCAAACATTTGCATTTATCACTTATTATGAAAGTTTGTGTTGTATGGCTCATCTGAATTAGTGCATGGTAAAAATTACTTATCCAGAAACACTGCCAGTCATGAGCTCAGTTCATACGGCTTTTGCCATCTGTGAAAAAAGACATATGTCTGGAAAGAAAAGATAAATATGACTCCCAGGGAAAATTTAATTCTAGATTTCTCTCCATAACAGGATAATTTAAGACTAGAAATGTAAGAGAGCTACTGATGGTATGAAAACCAACAGGTAATAAGTAACAGGTAACAAGTAAAGGATGAGGGGCAAATGACAGAAACTGGAAACGAGAATAGTAGAAAACAGAAGGGGAAGCAATGGTACAATAAGAGAAGGGCTGGTGCTGAGGACATCCTCTATTGTACACCCACATGCAAGTCTGTTGTGCTCTGCTGCTCAAACCCGCTTTCTTTTTTTCCCTAAAGTAACTTTAAGAGAGTCTTTATAAAATTGATATTTTATTGAGTCAGCTGAACCAAATGTTTTTTAAAAAGCCACATGAATTTCTGCCCCTTTTCAATTATTTAAGCCACAATGTATTATTTGGTGTTCTCTGTGTTCATTTGTTTTAGGGCAATCAAGCTATGTGTATCAGAGAGATGACATTCTTATTTAAGTGCTTTTTTTTTAATGGTTTTAAGAGTGCCTCTCAAAAAGAACTTTTAGAGCTCATMATACTTTGTGTATTTCAAGAAACTATAAATGGGTCTTTCCTGTTTTGTATGATCAGCTGTATAATGTCACTTAGCTGTCAGGCAAATATATGCTGCGTAATATAAATGTATCATTTAACCTCTTGGCAGTGTAATTTAATCAAAGTGTTGGTTATCTCTGTTAAAAAGGATGGCATATGTCCTCCCTAACTGGAGACATTAAAATGTTGTTCAGTCAACAGGAGAGACAGATCATTCCAGGAGACGGCTGATCCCAGAAGAGGAGGCAGGGTCGCCTCAACGGGGCTTTGCACACCGCCCAAGCAGGGATGTTGCAGTGGAGGCGTCTTTGGATGCTGAAGAGAAGCATTCATCTTTCTCCCAGTCTGCTAGGGACTCTGTTTTCACACCTTTTGATGATTGTTTTTGCTTCTCACACCACAGGCTGCAGTGATGGAGGTCAAGTGCAGCAGAAACAGCAGTAAGGCAGGCCTTTGGCATAAAGCCCACCAGAAACTTTCTGTTGATGGTACCAGCAGGTATGGGTGTGGGGAATGGGAAAGCTCTGATTCACGGGAGAGGAAGAGGAGCTTTATGAGTAAGGCAACACGTAGCAAGATGCAGTGAAACCACAGGCTGAGAGATCGCTGTGGAGGCGAGGGAGATGGAGGGAGCTCATTCCTCAGTACGAACAGGGTAACTGTGGTCACYGTAGCCACGTCAGAGACAGATTGATGGAAGCATTCAGGAGCATCCAAGATGGAGAATGACTGCCCACAGTCCTTCCTTTCAAGAGAGGATCTGGACCTAGGGCTACGATCTTGCTGGCATGTCCACCCTTACTTCATCTGACAGGTATTATAGGCCCACTATGTGTGATGGTACCGCTTCGGCGAAGTGCCTGACCCTGTTAATTTCCATGCTGTAAGGCATGTGAGGATTTGAAAGGTTCTGTTGCCATTCAGTGAAAGCATTTGTAATTTAGAAATTCCCTGCAACAGGGTAGTATTTTTTTTTCTAGTTTTAGGAAAAAAAAAAATCAATTTACCTTTCATGGCAGAGAATGGTGGGAAAATAAGTCAGCTTCCTTCAGTTCTTCAGTTTTCCAGGAGCTGATACAAACTGGAAAGTAGTCTGTGATGGAGCAGGGAGCTTAGAAGCCCTGAAGACCCTGCTCCAAGTGTTCGCTTCAGGCTCCCCATCAAACAGCCTGTGCAGCCGAGACCTGGGAGGCTCGTGCTGATGCAGAGGGTATTGCAGGGTTTCCCTCATGCCATATGTTCTGGAAGCTGTGGAGCCCACCAGGTGAGCCAGCAGGATCTTTGGCACAAGCCTGTAGAAAATATTTCTGAGAAGCAATTTTTCATGTCAAATTTCTGGAAGATTCCCAACCATCCCCACTACTTTCACATATAAAGTTCACTGAGTGTGCAAGCATTTGGGGATTTTAGCTTACATTTATAATTAATTACACTGAAGAGGAAATTAAAAGATAGGCAGAAAGTAATTTCCATCTCTGACTAGCCCATTCTTATCCCTTGAATCTTATTGAATTAGACAGAGCAAAGCACTTGAGAAAGAAACATATTTTTAGGGAATGGAATGGAGGACTTAGAAGTTCTTTTGCATTTCTATTTTCTAGGCTTGCCGTGTTTCTATATTTTCATTCCTGTAAGTGTCAATTTAAGCAATAAACAAAGCCAAGAGATTTTCCTGGTTATAAATATTTGTGAGAAACAGAGATGCCTGGGATTGTATCTTGAAAAATAATTATTTCATGGAATCAGCAGATACATTTTATAGCAAGGAAATTGAGGATTAGATGAAATACCACCCACCAAGGAGAAAAAAATAAGAACAAAGTCAGATTGATTTGTTTCCAAAACCTCCATGTCATATTGCAGTTTTAACTTAAAGATGTTTTTTTTCTATACCAAAAAGTCTTATAGTCTTATAAGTCAATGCACAGAAAGCACATATATTTTTCTTAAGAAATAACATGAAATTCTACAATCTTGGTGCCGTGCAGTCTTAAAAATAATCCATGATTTGGACTGGAACACAAAATAAAATTGGATTCTCTCCTGCCTTCATAAGGAGCCTGTGGGAGTAGTTTTGCTATTGGAATATGTGCACAACAATGGGACATAAGTGAATTAACTGTTTTTCTAATTACTACCCGAAGTGTTTTAATTAAAAACAGGTTCAGATCTTTGGACAGTAGTTGATGTAGTCAGTAGTATTAATTTATGCTATTTAAGACAATGGAGCAGCACTCGTTCTGTATCAAAGAAAACCAATCTACCAATTTTCATTAGCCTACTATATAGGCTATTTCTTGTTCTGTCACCAGTGTTTTTTGTTGTCCTGAATAAGTCTCCTGATGTATTTAAAAACCTTATTTGCACAAAGGAGAAATAGCATTTCCTTAGCTCAGCATGGTTTTTATAAGATAAAATATTGAAGACTAAGACTCCTCAAGACTATGGTGATGGCAGCCAAAGGAGTAGAACTATTTTCTTTCCTTCTTTCTTTCTTTCTTTCCTTCCTTCCCTTCTTTCTTTTTCTCTTTCTCTCTACCTCTCCCTCTCCCTCTTTCTCTCTCTCTTTCTTTCTATTTTTTCTCTCTCTCTTTCTCTCTCTTTCTTTCTCTCTCTCTCTCTTTCTCTCCTTCCTTCCTTCCTTTTTGTAGCAGGCCAACTAATTTTCTTTGGAGAAAGATTCATAAGAAGAGAAAACTGACAGGATGCAAAATTATTAAGTCAGAAAATCCTTTCCAAAGATCACACTTCATGCATTCCACATTAGGTTGTAGGCCAATGGTAACTGGGTAACCATGTTTTATTAAAGAAAGTCCAACAGCTATATTTTTTAGTAGATCCTGCTGTTCTTGCCAGATGGCAACAAAATAACAAGCAACACTGCTGATTGAAGCAAGAAAATAGTGACATATGCACCTGCTCTTCCTACTGCTTCAGAGATAAAATATTAGTCATTCTACCATCCATGACTACACTAAGCGACTGTTTTGCCATGAGAAATCAGCACTTGCTTTTTATGGCTTAAAAAAGAAATATAATGCTGCTCTGATAGCCTGATACACTGTATAGTTAGGAGTAAATGCACTGTAAGCTTCCAAAAGCTGCCCTATTGGGTTACTAAAATCCTTCTTTAGAACAATACCGAGTGGCATGCAGCAATTCCATCTCCAGGTGCACTCTGTCTTTGACTTCTCTTCTGTGGTTGCCAGAAAGCTTGGGAACTGAAGTTGTTTTTTGTTCCTCCTCCTCTTCTTTTTCTGCTTTTACTGTGTACATAATTCCCTACTGTCAGCTGTCTTTTGATCATTTCCTTTTGAATACACCTTCAGAGAGCAATAACCTTTTAACTACAATGCATCAGGACTGTTCCTAAATTTATTTCCTTGTGGGCCACTGGTTTTCTGCCATGGGTTTCCTAAAGCAGGTGGCATATCTTTACCTATTCTGTCTTTAATTGTCAGATGACCACTGCTGAGAACTTACCACTGAAAGTATTTGACATATGGAGATGCCAGAAGCTACAGAAAGGCACCTGCAGAAAAAACTCAAAACTAATTTCCATTGATTCCAGTTGCATTGTGGCACCAAGATGTTTCTAAATATACTATGAAGTGCTTCTAGTGATCTAAAAATGTATTTTACTGACACTTTGTATTGAGCTCTCAGTTGGGCTAATATATCAGTATTTGCCTATATCTGCCTATATCAACTATATCTAAATTTGAAAGCTGCTTCACAGCCTTTCTCCAGAGGAACCTCTTTGGGAGTTAGTCATGTTGCTCTTTCCATGAATATCCCTTATTAGGACCGATAGAGCCAAGCAGTGAGGTGAGCAAGGCCAGAAACAGAGAGGTGAGGACTTGCTGCTGGCTCCCTTTGCTTGTGGTCTCAAACACTTGGGGGTTGTCCACGCGCTGCAGGGGTGGCAGAGGGCTCCTCCYCAGCAGCTGAATTTGAGCAGGGTTTCCAGGCTCTGGCTGAGTGGGTGCTGACTGTGCTGCTGAAATGCCACCTTGGGTATCTGTATCCAAGTGTAGATAGCTGGCATCATGGAGCTTGAAGGTGTAGACATGGCTTAAATACCTTCACAAATCTGGCTGCTCCTTTTTTTATCTCATGTTTGTATGTGYGGCTCTGACAGTCCTGTTTTGGTCCTTGTCTCAGGTTGCATCGTTTGTGCTCAGTTTCACTCCAGAATAACCTCACAAGCTTTAATGTTTAGATATATACAGTTTCTTCCCTGAAGAAACCAATATTCACACCAACTGAGTGCATATGGTCATGTTTTCCTCTCTATCTGCAAGGATATGAAAAAGCTTAACATCTCACAGCAAAATGACTAATCCTTCTACTTAAGTGGTAGAGTCTTATTCTTTGGTATTGGAGCTCCTGCTTTCAGTCTGTGTAGATAAACTATGTTATATGGCCAGTGTCTGGAGCAATTGCCAGCTGGCTGGATGTTTTTTTTTAAACACTGGCGTGCCTCAGCAATCTTTTCTTACCCCATCCCTGAGAGGTATCAATCTGTCAGGGTGTATAGAAATTCAAGATTTAGAAACTCATGCTTTCTAGTCCCAGCAGAACAATGCCACATTTAATACCTGCTATACTGTGATGAAACTATCGCCTCTTCCTTCTTGGCTTATTGACTTCTTTCCATGTAGAAGGGAATCCTCCTCCCTCCCCCCAACAAAGTAGTAAAGTAAAGAAGAAATAAAGAAAAGCACACATTTCATTTCATTGTTGATCTGACAGCTGTGTACCTGAATGGAAGTAGTTTGTTCTGACACCTAAGCCTTCGTTACAAATGGAACCAGGAGCCTCCTTCCTAAGCTCCTGTAGATAGTGAAGAGTTATTTAGACAGCCAGTAGCAATGCTGTTGTACTACTGATAGCATTTTACCATTCTTAGGGAAAGAGAGTAACTGCTTGTAAGCCAGCCTTCTCGTTAGGAGGGCTGGTTTGGTCACTGCTGATGAGTCTCTGTAGGGTGGCTGAGATAGGGGCAGTGGATTGCAGATGCAGTCCAAAGCATCATCTTAAGTCAGATCCTGAAAGGATAATCCTTTTTTCCCCATAGTAGTGGCAGAGTTAATTGATACTGACTTGAGTTCAAATCAAAGTAATTTGAAATAAATGCTGTTAGATTCACAGTCGTTATAATTATGTACTGAATCATACCGACACCTGAAGGAGAAAAAAAGTTCAAATGGTCATGTTTGGTCTTATTGAAATATTATTTTCCCCCAAGAAAAAATAGTGAAAGCAAACCATTAACAGAAGCTGTCAATCTATCAGGCTTTCCTCTCCTGTTTGAGCATGGAAGATTACACCAAAGTTTCCTATTTCCAAACAGCTACTTTATTTCTGAATCCCAAAGATGAGAGCAACTCCAAGATGAAAAAACGAGGTGAAAGCCATTCTGTGAGGCCCCTACTTAGTGTCCTGGACAAGCACAAAAGTTCAAACAGCATAAAATCTTTCTGTGCACTTCTTTTGGATGAATAACTAGAAAAAGCAATTTTCTTCAGCTAGCTCCATACAGGCAGCACTTCCTTGGACTGGCTCTTAGGCTCTCTGCCTGACGGCCTGTGGGTTAGAGAAAGTGGGAGGGAGGCGACTGACATTCAGCACAGCACAAGAAGCATGATTATTATGCCCTATGTTCTGTAATTTCCTAGCCTGGGGCATCTTTCTTCTTTTTCCTTTGGAAGCAACCTCTCGGAAAATCTAAAAGCTTCTCTCTTAATTTTGTAACTAAAATATTTGATGGTTGCTCACTACAGCATTTTGAGTGTCAAGAAAATAAATGTAGAAGGGATTCATATCCCTGTGGCAAAGGAATCACCACTACCTTTGATGACTGTAACTCAGCTCCTCCGCTTCCTGAGCTCTATATTTTAACCTCTTCACACTTAAGCAGGAAGATACAGATTTAATTCTGTAAATTCAAATAATACACTGTCCTTTTTAACCTTGGAGGATTTTTTTAAAATATATACTTTTGAAGTCCCAAAGACCCTGGGTGACTCAACATATTAGGGCTGATCAGAGGAAACACTACATTGCTCAAACTCCCAAGCACAGAATTCAAGCTGGAAAAATGTCATTACAACAAAAAGTGTTAAACATGTTCCATTACGTTAAGATGCTCTTGAAAAAAAGGAATCAGACAAATCTCTTCTAGGAACCCAAGCAATGCCCATAGGCATATTTCAAAGCAAAATATTCTACTGCAGGTGCTATTCCTGTAACACTGAATACACATTTCAACCTGGGAATTAAAAGCAGAATGGAATTGCTTTTACAGGCCATTATGAATGAAGGAAAAAAAATTATCAGACCATTTTTTATAGCCATTTCTCACAAAAGCCTGAGGTGAGGATTGTTGGTAACACAGCCAAACACAAATATTATGTTAGGCTCCTATTTACAAAAGAACAACTTTACAAAGGTATATACAACACAGCAATTGTGATTATATTAATGGATGGTAAAAGCCAGGTGGACTAACTTTGAAAAGATGCTTTCTATAGCCTGTAATTGATGTAGGTTTACAGTTACATATGGTAGCTCATTTAGAAGAAACAGCTATTATAAGGCACTAAAAGGTACCAGATAGCAGACTGATGCACTGAACTAACCTTATTATATTCAGTAGGTATGTTCTGTATGCTTTCATTATATTGGGTCCTATGACAATTGTATTTTTTGTTATTTGTTTTGAAGAATGCAATTTTAAATCTTACATAATAAAAGGTAATAGCAGAAAAATCTTTTAGTAGAAATTCTACTGAGGGCTTACCAGCTTAATATCTTTAAAAAAAACACATCTGCTTTATAACACATTTCCAACATCTTTACAATCATTCATATAAATAGTTGCTCAGAGACAAATAACCAAGTAGCTGGGCCTACATTTATTCTGTTAACAAAGAGAATTTAATGAATCAAAATCAGCTGTGGAAATCTATGCTATACAGGTGCGAAGCTATCCACCCCATGCATCTGTATGCAGCACTGTGTTTAGACTGAAGTAGCTAAAAGTCACTGAACTCTTTAGTGGTGCTGTGTGACTAGATCGGAGAGGAGCAGGTTGTGATATTCCTCCTATCCTGGCAAGGAACAACACCAGGCTAATACAGCGCAGATTCCATGTAACATCCATGCTGGGCTCCCTTACCCAGCATGCAGGTCTCCTCCAACTCACTGGCTAGTCCAGCTTGATGTTCACTAGCAAAACAGATGCGTGTGCTCGTACAGTTGTCTCAGAAGCACCCCAACAATCACAGATCCTCAAATATTAGCATGGACCCTAAATAAGCCTAATATCCATTCCTGGACCCTGGGTCCCTCACCCAGCTCTTGGCTCAGACAGACCTTGTGTCTTTCCAGATGCTGGTCTCCTCCTGCTTGCTGGGCTCATRCAGCTTGAAGTTTCCTAGTGAATTAAATGTACACACACATGCACACAGGACTAAATTCACTAGGGAAAGATAAACACACCCAGGTCTTTCTGGTTGCTGGTGCTCAAACCTATCGGCCCTGTGAGCCACAGCCCCTTCTCCAGGTGCTGGCACTTACACACCTTGCAATACTTACATACAGGATAGAGAGTGGGATTATGCAGAAAAAAATAGTTAAGGAAAGGATAGGCTAGACTGCGGTGATCAGGCACAGGGCTCAGTCRGACAAGCRTACTGACTGGCTGCTGCTTACGTGAGACCAGCCCCCTTATCCCTGCTCCTCCCCATTTTCCCACACTTCTTCCTCCCTTATCCACCCTGATCCCCCCTTTCCCTCCCTTTGGCCCTCCCCTAAACAACCCATAAAAAGTTTTGCACAGTACCACAACCCCCTTTTGATATCCCATAATAAGTTTTGCACAGTACCTTTCCTTATTACTTGTTATTTCTTTTATACTGAACAGTACTTAACCAGATAACTTAATGAACCAGATGCTCTCACATTCCACATACCCCTAGGGGCACCCCTCGTATTATGGTATTCTTCTAATTTTTTTTATCACCTTAAGTTGCAATATTTTTCAGCGTTGAAACTCTTTTCAAGTTTGCTTTCATTATCGTTTTAAGAACTTCTTAGTGCTGGAACAACAGTCATCGTATCTGTATATTTTGCGCCAGTAAATGAGACATAACATAATGTCAATTGGAGAAATTTTTAATAGCAAAAATGTAAACATGTCTTAGGGGGTTATGACTTGTTGATTTGAGTACTCTCAAAAACTTGATTTTAAGTAAATAATTGCTTATCTCCCTTCTATTTTTGGCCTATTGAAGGACAACTGAGATAAAGTATTAGAATTTAAAAAGCCCTTTCTATTTTGGACAGAGAAGTATTATCAGATCTTTTCAGCTTCATTTACTATTTGAAACAACATGCTTTTGTACAACATACTGTATTTTACTTTTTGAACCACATCATAATGCGATCGCACTTTTTTAGCACAACACTTTGTTTTTTACTCACTTCTACACAAATGTTAGTTTCTTTTTCACAAGCTAGCAGTTATTACTTGGAAAGAAGAAAAGTAAAACAGGATGTAAATGTTAGCTTGAGTGCCCTTGTAAAATAGAGTTACAACTAATATTCCTGAAGAAATACTTGTCAAAAAGGGAAAACTTGAAGCTTCAGATGCTATCATTCAATGAGTTCAGAGCTGATTCTTTCCCTCCCCAAAACAAGTTTTGATGCTTTAGCGGAAAATACAATGGATGATATCAAAACCCGTATGAGAAGCACTGAGAGCTGAYTTCCTTGAATCTCATGGATTCAAGAGCATGACAGAATAATTGGAAAAAGGAGATTTATTGGCTTGATCATTTACAAGTCAAAACACAGATAAAGGGGGAGATTAAGAAGCTTTTGAAAAGGAGAAGAACATTATGGCTCAGCTCTGCTCAGCTCTCTTCCAAAGACAACCAAAAGCTCTATGTGTGTTTACTGCAAGGTTTCTGGCGTAACTGATGCTAACTCAAAATTTCTTCAGTTGAACAGTCTAATGAATGACATGTGTGTAATAGCACAGTTCAGATTACTGCTTTATAGCAGAGCCATTCTGCATAGAAATATGAATAGGAGCATAAATAAACCACAGACAAGTCAAATACTTACATAGGAAATCAGTGCTGAAAACTGCAAATTTTCCAAAGGCTGCAAACAGTCACAAAAATGTGCTCTCTTTTAATTACTGTTTGTTTTTAGCACTACAATAATGAATCAGTATTCGTATGCAACACAGACAAGTGTCCCACAGGTATCAGCTCTATAGGGACAGCAATTCATTTTCCTGCACTTTAATGCAAGTATAAAGGTGGTATTATCAAAATCACCATATTAACAGATTGTACATTGGGATAAAAGCTGATAAAAATCTAATACAAAAACTTTTTAAGAGGCTGCTCAAGCTGACTGGAATTTCGTGCTATTGTTTAGTATCTAATTTTGAAAATAATCAGTAGATTATCAAAATCACTTTCAGTGCAATTTATGTCAATTGATAGGGAGACTGAAAGTGTCAAAAATCAGACTCTTATTGTGTTTAGATTGTTAGTTTTTGTTAAAGGTRTAAAAAAGATGCTATCTTCCATGGTGGAGCAGAGGGAAAAATTACTTCCTGAATTAATTTTTAATGAAATATTCTAATGAAAGCTAATAATTTTGAAGCTTAAAGTTCCCTGTGTTTCTCCAAATATGGGATACATTCTGCAAAACTTATTCATAAGCAGAAGTTCTCTAAGTGGTTCCATTTAGTTTTACTACCTTGATGGAGCATATATAAACAATTAAGCAGAAAATTGTTTTCTTGCCTTGAATGATTATAGATGACTCTGAAATTTAACTGGAAGAACTGTAGATCCTAATGCTTTTTAGCTTACTATAAAATTACCATAGGGATCAATTAATAATGGAAACAAGCAATCTATTGTATTTTACTGGAATTCACTACTATATTTCAATACCTGTGTACTTAGCAGGGAATCGAATCATTTTTTTGGCAAATAAAGTTCCAGGATCAGTCAATTTGAAAGACATTTCTTGTCTGTCAAAAACTTCTTAGTCATTCTCTTGCAAATGTTGTAGGCAGGACCATTCCATGGTAAAAATCTCACATTTTGTGCAGTTTGGCTAAGAAGACAATATGCACATATAGTTAAACCAAATACATTGAATTAAATGCAAAATAGAAGGCAGGTTTTTGTAGACATGATTGAATTTGCAAAATTCCTAAAAAAAGCTATTAGGAAAATAGGTCAGTGTTTGACCGACACTCTTCCTTCCAAAATCACATGTGTGTCACCTGGAGCAGAGCCTGTTTACCTCCACGTGGCCAAGCAACTCTTCCTACCTTTTTCTTCTACTTTTTGATTTCTCTTCAGCTTTCTGATTGATATTCTGATCTTCTTTGTCATCAGCTCCTTTTTCTTCTAAGGTCTTCTAAGCTCCCTCCGCTTGGTTCACTACCCATGTGCCTGAAGTCAGTTTATTTCCACTGCTTCTATAGCACAGAGGAAGGAAGGCACAGTTTGTAACTTTTTAGCCAGTGACTCCAAAGGGATTTCTAAATGCTTTCCTTGATCATATCAGTAACGTACAGGCATCTCACAGGGCCTATAATGAGAAATTAGGCCATTTTATCTGTACTTTAAGAGTTAAGAAACTATAGTTCACATTTTATCAGGGAGATATGTACAACGATATACAGTAATGATGTACAGATGCACATGATGTACAGATGCTATAATACTCCCTTGTGGCAAARAAGGCCAACAGCCTCCAGGGCTGGATTAGGCGGAGAGCAGCCAGCAGGTCGAGGGAGGTAATCCTTCCCCTCTATTCAGCCCTGGTGAGACCTGTTTGGAGTGCTGTGTCCAGTGCTGGGCTACCTAGTACAAGAGAGACATGGCACTATTGGAGTGAGTCCAGAAAAGGGTTGCTAAGATGATTAAGGGACTGCAGCATCTCTCATATGAGGAAAGGCTGAGAGAGCTGGGCCTGTTTAGCCTGCAGAAGAGAAGGCTGAGGGGGGATCTGATCAATGTGTGTAGGTATCTGAAGGGGGTTGTAAAGAGGATGGGGCCAGACTATTTTCAGTGGTGCCCAGCATTAGGATGAGAGGCAACGGGCACAAACTGAAACACAAGAAGTTCCATCTGAACACGAGAAAAAGCTTCTTTACTGTGAGGATGACAGAGCACTGGAACAGGTTGCCCAGAGAGGTTGTGGAGTCTCCATTCTTGGAGATATTCAAAAGCCATCTGGACACAGTCCTGGGCAACCTGCCGTAGCTGATCCTGCCTGGGCAGGAGGGTTGGACTAGAGGATATCCAGAGGTGCCTTCCAATTTGAACTACTCTGTGATTCTGTAAAAATATGTTGTTTTSTTGGCTGAAGTCAGTGATGGAGACTTATTGTCTTATTTTGGGCAATTTAAGTCAGTAAGATGCTTTCCAGCTCTAGTGGAGGAGAATGTTTGTAGAGCTAGCTTGTGACTAGTAGTTAAACTTTATGGAATACGTTAAGAATTGAATTGGTTTTTGTTCCAGCTTGTAGTATAGCTCCTACATTAAAACCAGCGCAAATTAAAACCAGCCTCACAAAACAAGAACTGAGATAAAACTCATTTGAAAGAGTTTGAATGAATTAATTGGAGGTAAAAGTTCTCCCAGATGGATCTGGGGACCTGGAAGCCACTAATCCCTGGATGAGCTGGAAGATGTCCTATTTCCGGGCCAGCTGGCTCCTCAGGCTATCTGACTCTCTAGTGTCAGAATAGGAAGGAAGGTTTAGAGCATAAATTCATTGAAATAAATATATTTCCACAGGACATTTTGCTTTAGACAGATAACAATTGCCTCTTGGAAAAACTTTCCAGTGGAAAATTTCCAGCCAGTCTTTTCTGAGATGACAGCTATTAGAAAAATGAAGAGTGCTATTTCCAGCTTATTTCTAAGATCTTCATCTGGGTGATAGAAATTTAGAGTTCTGTCTTCTCAAAACTTCTAAAAAAAAAAAAAAAAATCAAGTGCAAGACTATTCCCAAACCTGTACTAGTGGCTGAACATAGGACATCAAATTCAATCTCATTGATACATTAATAAGAACTTTACTGCATTTGTACAATAGTGCCCTTCATCTTACTAAATTATGTACTGCGCAGACAAGACTTTAGAGTGGTGCAAAGGATTTTTTTATTTGGCCTCCATTAGAAAAGTGGCTGCAGCTGCGCCTGTGACTGCATGCCAGCAAGGTTAATCAGCTGAACTGCTGACATCTGGTTACAAGAACACTACATCTGCAACACAGAAAACCAGCTGGAGTATAAAATCTGCATGAAGTGCTCACGATTTAGTCTTCAGTTGAGAAGAAAATAGAGAGGTTAATACAGATGTGCAAATGCATAGGGTTTATGAAAAAGAGAAATAAACAAGAAGCAGCAGTGGTGKTGTACATACCAGAGGCATGAGCTGCTCTGTGCAAATGTGCATGTTCCCTGTTTGTAGCTTCAGCCTGCCTCTCCTTTTCCCCCTAATGGAGACCTTCATAACTAGAAGGATACACATCACAACTGACAGATTCATTCATTTCTTCTCTTCATTTTTTTTTTTTTGTTAATAGATCTGTGCCCCTTTCAGCCTCTTCTACCTGTGACAAGCATCCTGAGATGAAGCAGTGTAACCACTGCACACAGAGTCTGTCCAAACAGGGCTGCATTAAAGAGCATTCACAAAACTAATAAACTTGATGTTTTGCTCATGATATAAGATCTCCGCAAGATCTGTACATTTTTTTAATACTCCCATCAAGCCCTCAAACATGACTCAAGTGATGAATAGATTGGCTTCTGGCCTTGATAGCAGCATGATTCTCATGCTGAGCCAATATAGGAGAGTTTGAGAGATATGATCCCCTGTAGATCCAGCCTGAAAATGAATACATTCTGTTAAGCCTTTTCAGCTTGTTTTTGAGACTTTTATCTATATATCTGAGAACCATGCTACCCCTATAGTTCCACTACAATCAYCAAGACCAAAATAGAAAGCTCAAGCTCAACCACATTTAAATGAAGAAAAAAAAGAATTCTCTTAAGCCTCTGTGCTTTGGGTTCAAGGAAAGCTACAGTCCTTTGCAAGCAGCTATGCAGAGGGTGAAGCCCAGGATGAGTTTTGCCTTTGGTTTCAAGAGTCCAGGATTCCACTTGGAATTTCAGTCTGATTTTTCTTGCCTTTTGCCATGTAGCTGACACAAGCTTATTAAACAGAGGATTTGGGGCTAAAATCTTGTGACCTGAAACTATATTTGGTACCACGTGGACCGCGAATGGATCAGCAAAATAGGAGTGATGAATACCTCAGCACATCTGAAATCAAGCCTCTTACTAAGTGTTAGTACCTAGATGTCTAACTTCAGGCCTCAAGCTTACGGGTCCAGGAATACACTGTATATTAGAGCAGTTCAGGTCAAGAGTCGAGGAGTCATCATCTGAAGATCTGACCCTTTGGCCATACTAGTCCCTAAAATGAGTGTATGTTAAATATCACTACTCACTTAATGTAGAAGAAAGCTGTGACACTCAATGTATTACCGTTCATGAGGTTTTCTTAAACTTTTTCAGAGGCTATAAAAAATTGAGGGAAACATTTCTGAAGAGTCACAGTTTCGCTTCAAAGTCTTTGAAGAAAATATCCAGTTAGTTGTTGAATATGAGCTGAATCACATAAGGCACTTTGCTCTGTATATGTAATTACTGTATGGGTATAAATTAGTTTTTTTTGCCCTGTTTTTTATTAGTAAAAATGGATTAATATGAAGTTTGGGGAGGTTTTATGTGCTTCACATAGTTATACATTTTAAAATATCTTCAGATAGTGTAAGAGAAATGATAACGTGCTTCTCACTGTCTAAGGGACAATATTTAATATATATTTGTGTGTATATACACACACACACACACATACATACATGTATATATATACAAACTAGATAATATATATAAATACAAGAAATACAAGAAGAAATATCAGATCTTATTTTTTCGAATACACCAGTTTATATTGTGAGCCAGAAATCCCTTGGGGATCTCTTCAGAAAAAAGAATTACTTTTGAAGAACTCTGTGTTGATAAGTGCTTGATAAAAGATTAATATATTCTTGTCAGCGGCTGGATACACCCTCACAYTTATTAAATGATGAACTTCTGCAGAAAGCAATTTGACATGCAAGTTATTGAAATTAGATTTTGTTGGTGGTAGCTGATAATTCTCATAATTTCATGAGTAAGTAAAATCCACTAATTTCTATTTTGGAGGCACATAAATATTTTCTCTCCTTCTGAATAATGCTCGTGAAGTATGCTTTTGAAAATAGATTTGTTAAATAAAGAAACCAAGTGAATAATCAAAGGAGTACCTACTAGCTATGAAATACTAATGCAATGAGYGATTAAAACAGCTCTGTTTGTGGAAGGACCTCTGTTTATGGTTGAAGTTAACTTTTAATTTTAAGTCTATTTAAGACCACAGAGTACAAGGTAACTATGTGAAAGTTAGTGAAGTCTACACATATGAACTTCATCTGAACTTTCATGCCGGTAAAATAAAAAGATGTAGGAGGTTTGATTCACACTGAAAGAGACATTTGAGCGAGATGAAACTTTGAGATGAGTTGATCCCTTGTCTCTGAGTAATCTCAGCTACAAAATGTCATGACCTAGAAATGTCAGATTATTTAATCTGTTTTAGTAAAAAATGACCCCTCAGGAAATGGCATGAAGGGAGTCCAGCATGCTTCCCAAAGAAGGTGTTGGGGACTGTTTTAGYGAATGATTTTCTTTGCTGTGCACTGGACGTGTGACTGGACAGGCAGTTTTGAAAACCAGATAAAAATCTTAGGTTGCGTAGTCTGACTCCTGAATATCTCAAACCATAAAATTATAGGTAGCTCAGAGAAGTAACCTATTCATTTTATTTTACTTGAATGTAACATGTAGAAGGGCTTTTTGTGTTAACTCGGAGACAGGAAGAGATGGAGACTTGCTGCTTTTCTTGGCGGTGCGTTCCAGGGGTTACCTCCAAATTCGTGTTTCATCTGAATTCCCATAGCTTTATCTTCTGTCCTCTGGCTCATTCATCACCTTTCCATACCTGCTTACAGATCCCACTGGTATTTTGTTCTCCTCRAAGGCATGGTTACAGTTCAATCAATTTATACGTCAGTTATCTTTCTAACAAGCTTAGGAGCATGAACTGCTCCTAAACCCTGACTTGAAGTTAAGAAAATGTCTGTGATGAAGCATCTATACAGTATACAGTAGCCCTAATGTGCAATAAATCTTGTAGTCTCTAGTATAAATTTTAGAGTTTTTCACCAGTGCACCCTTTAAACCAAGTAAATCAAGACATTTACAGGGCTAACATCATGTGGTTCCGGTGCTGATCTGGACCACTCAGTCAAAAAATATTGACCTGGTCCTTTAGTAGAGGATTAGGTATTACTGAATACTCATTCTCCCTTTTGCCTCTGATGGAAATAGAAAACAGAAAAATGTTTTTTCCTCTATTGCTATATGCTTATGTATGCCAACATTTTCTATCATTCAGCTCTAATTTGAGAGCATCCATTTCTTTTTCACTATAGCCGGGATAGTGTTCCAGGAGAAAAGCCCTGCAGAGCTGACATCAGCTCGGGGATCCATTGGTCAGAACTTTGAACCCTTCATGATATAAGGAGGCCAGTCACTTTGCAGAAAATATTATGTGCCGAGACCACTACTATCAAAACACCAAAGGTAAAAAACACCATAAAATATTCAGCACTTTTTAAAAAATACAGATGCATTAATAATAAAATTGCCATTGTCAACATTTCCCTGAAGGTATCACCTAACAAGGTAGGGGGTTGCAAAGTCCTGAAATGCCATTTCTGAAGGAAGCACCTTCCCAAAACTGTCCTTCTGGAATAGAATTTAAAATCCTGTGAATCAGCACTTCTCTGACCTGAATTACTGTTTTCAGAAATTCCAACCAGGAGGTTTGCAGAACAGTGCTACTAGAGACAACATACGTACCACAGGCTGAAAATAGTCATATTTGATTGCTTTTCAGTTATAAAACATGACATATGGTGCAGTAATATACAATGTATTTTTTAACATAAGAGAGAGGAAATATGGAAGGGTAAAGGGGGTAATTGGTCTTCTGAATATGCAAAGCTGTCTTTAAGCTTCAGCAGAGTAATCTAATTGGAAAGAGCAGCTGTTTTTCCTTTAAGGCAACTACATAAAGCAACAGACATGACCCAGCATGTATAGGATAACATAAAAAAAATTTGAAAAAGCTTACAGCTCTGCTACAAAAAGGTTTCATAAAAAAATTTCTTCAAATCTATGATCCTCTGAGAAAACTTAAATGCTTGCATGTGGTTCTTTCGATGGGACATAGAATGCATAGATTCACAAGTCTCAGCAAATCCTGGTGCCTGAGGCTCTTGCACCCAGATTCCTGGTGTTTTTCTGTTTCTTTAAGGAAGCTGTGAATGGGCTGGAGGACCCTCTGGAGGGAGGAAGAAATTGTGCTTACTCTGGGAGCACCTGAGCCTACCTGGAGGGAAAAGGCTCCAAACAGATGGATAGGGAGATTCCAGGTTTCCTTCAACTAATTATTCTCCTGTTCTGTTTCAATCACTTGGCTGGCCTTGCTGCTCGACTTTCTTCCGCCAAGTCCTCCAGCAAGACTGAGGAAGCCTAATGGAATCCAGAATAAAAATGCAACTTCTTCTCTAGTCTCCACTGTCTGCAGCTTTTCATTGCTTCACTATCCCCACTAAGAGCCATAATTGCTGGGTTACAACTTCCTTGTCTTGTGTTCTCCATCTCTACTCCAGCATATATTTATTTTTGCAATACAAATGCACAACTGCAGCTGATGGATGGAGAAACTGTATCCTGTTTGACCCTTCCCTTGGGATGGGAGGTGCAGATTTGAATCTCCTTAGGCTAAGGGAACTACTGAAATGTTGGCATTTGGTGTCTTTGGTGAGCTCTTCTTCCTCCAYATATCATACAGAAAGAAGTACCAGTAACTCTTCTTCTATGGTGTTTTGAAAGAAAGAAGAATGCCCTGTTTAACCCTCTGAAAATGTTATGGCTGGAGCTTACCCACGGAATCTCAGTTGAATGAAGGTGTCTGCATTAGGGTCTGAGAGTATCAAARTGGGATTTCAGACATCCTTTTCTTTTTTGGTTATTTCCAGGCAGCTACAGGCTGAGCACATTGACTTGAGGTACTTCATTACTGTGCTTCTGGTTGTCTGGATATCATTCAAGCTCTCCAGTGTGTCCCTTGGAAGCTGGGGTAGCTGTCATTGGACTCAGATAACATCGTACAGGATAACACTGATGCCCTGTCCACCTTAAAAGTAACATAACATAAAATAAAACAGTTGCTTTCACTGGATCAAACTTAGGGAAATATTCCTGTCTATCCCTGCTGAGGACCTGCTTACTAGAAATAAGGACATCCATCTCTATTGGGATGAGTTAAGTTAACTCATAGAATTATCTGCAGTGGGACTCAGCTTTTCATAAAAATTTAAAAACCAATTGAAGATAGATGGAATTTTGAGATCTGTTTTGTTTATTCATCTTTTACTAAAGTATTGTAGCATAATAAGTGTTATAACTCTGAATTATGCAAGGTCACGCTTCCTATATTTCCCTTAAGTGATTATTTTACGGCCTATTAGATCTCAGTTTTATTCAGCTTCCTTTGCTAAATATCATTCTTCTTTTATTAGTACCACTTTTGTAACCACAGAAAACAGACAATCTCTGTTTTTTTTTTTTTTATCTTTAAAATACTTATGGCTCCATTAACAGCTCTTTAGTCAATACTGTTGRTAGTTTTGTCTTGTTAAACTTGATTAACTTCTACCCAAGTCATCTACCTTTTCCTAAAATGCCTAGAAGTGTTTTTGCTGTTCGGGATGCCCTCCCGCTTGTGTCTTACATAAACTGACTGTCTTGGTCTCATCCTAGTGATTTTCAACTCTGCATCCTATGTGCAGGGGTTGGTATTTTATCTACTTCTTTTTGCAGAAAAAAGGAAAGCATATGTTTTCCATATAATAGTATTTTGTGAAGGCCATTTTTTCCTCCTCTTGAAAGAGTTGGTTTAAGATCTCAATTGTCCCAGGATGCAATTCTTCTAGGTGAAGGCTTGCCCTTAAGTATTTAATTACYGTGTTATCTGCACTGCTGTATGTGAACTTCATACCTGGGTAGTAATCAACACATTCTGAAAAAAATTTCATCTTAGATTTCTATAACAATCAAAAGATATCTAGGTATCTTGATTATTTTCCTTTCTCACTAATTTCTTCAAGACTTTCCTAAAAGGTGTTAGCTCTGAGCTTAACCAATTTGTAATTTACCTTTTCTTCAGATATTTCATATTAACCTCACTTCAGAAAATCCATTTTTGTGATATGCCTAATTCACTATGCTACTACTATTGACTTCAGTGATAGAGAACTCGAGCCTGTGATTTAGTAATAGGGGTATAAAGGCAGGGGTGGACCTAGAGCGGGTCTGTGTGGGACCATTCTGACAGTGTTTCCTGTTATTCCCTGTTTGTTTTGTTTAAAGGAACTGTAACATCTGATTAGAAAACCAAGTCATGCAGGGACCTTATTCATGTTTTTCTCTCTGTGTCAATGGCAAGAGGATATTTTTAATATGATTCAAACTAAAAGTGAATCAGTACTAAAATATTAGTTGCTTATGGAATTCAGCGCAGTTTCTTTTTTTTTTCAGATTGTTCTCAGAATATTTCTGTTTCCTGCCAGTGTGAATACTGCATTTTTTTTCCCATCTGGAGTTTTCCTTTCTGGTTTTCAGGTGGGTATTATGATTATCTGTAATTAACTGAGTAAAAATACAACTAGGCCACCCAGGCAGATGTGCAAGCATCATGCAAATGGTGAGAATGAATATGTTTGGCAGTTTCAGCTTAGGTGAAACTCAGGGCTAGTCCTTGTTTTTCCYCCACAGCATCCCAGGAGGCCAGAGGGAACTGGGACTGTCGACAAGGAACTCTCATGCCGCTCTGTGRGAGATGAGACCTGAACCACCATGGGCCCCATCAGAGTCAGACAAGGGTCCTTGGCTCAAGCACTCCASCAGTGTTTCAATTACCTTCCCCACCACCAGCTATGGGGCTTTGGCTTTATAACTCAAATGACAGCAGCATGCACTTTCTTGCTTGGCAGTGCATGGGTCAGAACTTATCATACATGTTATCCAGTTATTGACCAATTGACAACTGTAAAAAGAACCCCAAATCTATCAAAATTCTATCAAAATGGAAGTTAGACTCTGTAAAATGGAGTTCTCCTCAGCACAATGCATCAAGCAGGTTCATTTTGGCCCGTTCCTGAGGACCAGTGTAAGGGAGTGTGGGTAAGTCATTTAGCACATACTTTATGCTGGGCCTGTGCTCAGACTACCTTAAAACGACTCTGCCAGGTACAAAGTTTCATGCTGACTGTGTAGCCCATCCTGGGACAGCTTAAAGAAGCTCTCTTTTGGTCTCCTGTTTACCCAAAACCCAGTGGTTCCCTGTGATCATTTATTTTGGATATAAGCTTCCTGTCCCCCTCTACATGGTCTGCCATCTGCTCTCCTTTGGGAAAACTGGCAGAAAAAAGGTATTAAGCATGCTCTCAATATACTGACGGATCCAATGGGTTGTTGGGTCCTCAGCTGGGGAGGCTTGGTTATAGTATTGCRCTTTAGGGCCTCCAAGGCTGCACTTTGATGCCGAGCTCAAGCACCTTGATAAGTAAGAAATGTTTAGGCAACTTTGCAAGTGTTGGGAATGGTGATGGAAAAACAGACCCTCATGTCTGGATTCGACTTCTTTAATATCAGGTATTTAATTTAATTTAGTAACTAGCAACCTGATATTCCTTCTGAAGTCAAAGGAGAGAAATAGGCACAACAAAAAGGACTTTAGAACTCAGAGAGCCCAGAGTGCTTTGACTTCTAATTTTAGCCACCCCAGCCACAGGCCTGAAGTTAGACGGAGTGAATTCTGGAGGGAGATTTAGCCCTGGTGGATTTAAGAACATGCAGGATTTGCTGTTTTTGCAACACAGGCTTTGAACATGTCTGATGTTTAACTGATGCCAAGCAAGGTATCTTGTTACTCTAAAAGAGTTGGTCCATGTGAACTTTGGAAGAATTCCCCTTAATCAGTTATTAGATAGTCATGGTGGTTTGATGATGACTGAACAAAGTGATGCTTGCAAAGATAATATTTGTAAGTCAAAAGTAATGTAAGAGRGAATCAGACATCCTGTCCCTCCTCTGCAAGACGGTCAATGAGGGGGAGGCAGAAAGACTGTTGTAGATGAGAGGCTCAGCCTGAGATCATGCTGCCAGATCTGTTTGCAGACTCAGACCTATAGAGTGGTTAGGGACATGAGGCAATATGAGGCATCATCAAAAAGTTTACAAACAGAAATATTTTTGTTCTAMAGAGTTTGTTTTCAATGAAGAAATAAAGCGCAGATGAGCTCTTGTACAGCAGCACGTAATAGGCTACAGATGACCTAAAGATAAATTTATAAGAAGCTAAAGCTAGCCCAAAGAATTCTAGTAAAAGCTGGCTTTTTAATTAGAATTTTTTTACAAAGATGAAATTATCTTTTGTGAAAGTTTCTTAGTTTCAACAAACTTCCAGAGGAACAGCCACAGTGGAAATAAGATCAGCTGTAGATTATGTAAAGATCTGCTTAGCCATCCTTTTTATGGGCTACCATTCCTATGCAGCCGTGCAGACTGCCCCAGGTGCAGGGATCCCAAGATCTTCAGGTTTTCTGTGCACCTTGCTATACAKCTGGGGAACCTGCCTATGTCTGTCTGTATCATTTCAAAATCTACAAGTCCTGAGGTTTTCAGGTTCTTGGTTTCCAGCAAAGCCAGGAGCTCAGAGGTGCTATGATATTCAGAACAACACATTACTTAGAAATTTTTAGTGGAATACTTMTTATATGCAAAATTAAAAGTAAGTATTTTGTGGAGGAGCAGGTGTGAGGAAATGTCCTGAGGAGAGGAGAGCAGAACAGCAGTGGTCATAAGGACCCTTCCATGGCTCTGTCTGTAGTCCAGGACACTTTCTTCCTTCCAGCCCCCAAGATTATTTCTAAGCCTTTCAAGAGAAAAAAAAGATAACCAGTTCAGTTAATTCTAAACCAGTTCCAGTTTGCAGAATTGGTAATTGGAAATAGGAAACAGATTTGGTTGTGATGGTGCCTATCATTTTCTCAGAAATTAATGAGTTAGTTTACAAAGTGGAAAAACTGTTCTTGAATCCAAGAAGATTTTCCTGTCTGAGGTAACAACTTCACCATCCAAGTAAAATAGAAACTGGGGGACACGGACCTGGGCATTCTCCACATTCAACTTTGTGAAGTTGTACCATTGCACAGAATAAGTAGGAAAGATCTCAGTTCTGGAGCTTAATGATACATATTTTTCCTTTTGAAGGGGAATGGGGACTGTCTAGAATTATACTTTCTGCTTTTTTTTAAAAATTTTATTCAGTGATTTTTTCATGCAAAATGCATTAGCAGTCTTTGGAGCAAGGATCAAAAATCAGGTTTACTGCTGACACTGATATTTAAAGAGAAATTATATTTTGTTCATCTTTATTTTATCAAGGTGACACTACAAGGCAAGTCAAGGTTGTTTGATACCTCCAGTAAACCCTCWTGTATTTGTATAAAAACATTTTTCTTTTCTTTTAAAATGTACAAGGAAATCTTAAGTTTAATACATAAAGCAAATGAGTGTCTACATGTATAGACAATACATGTAGCTTTATTTTTTTAAAATATCTTTGGTCACCTTCTGGTTGAAGATTCATTAAATAYAGTTACTAAAAATGGAATAGCTTTGATACTGTTTTTAGCTGGCAGAATTTATACATCAGCTGTTCCAGCTCCTCAGCCATGTTATAAAATTGGTCCACCAGAAGGCCCAGAGCTGAATTAAAATGAGGCATAAAGAGTAGCCTAGCGAATGCTGCCAGGTGACCTTCTGAAAAATTAATAGAGCTTGACCTAAGCTTTATTACTYTAAACATGCAACTCTCACGCAATTTCATACAGGAAGCACAGTCTTGAGATAAAGAACTGATGACTAAGAAAAAAACTTTAATTTTTATATGGATTTTGAGCCTGGGTCCGCTGCTTCTCCCCCAAGGACTGGTGTGAAGCTTTTTGCTTCCTATTGGCCTTCATCCAGGTTAGATGCCCTCAGGTTTACTTTTGGTTTGAGTGTTTCTAATAATACTACTGTGAGGATTGGCTGAAACATCGTATTTCTCCTTTAATATATTGTTTTTTCCTTAATGGCTTACTGTCCCCTGACTTTCAGTGAACCCCAAACCTCCTTGCTGCTTTGAGATGGCTTCTAGCTCTAACTATCCCTACCAAAGAATAGCTGAAGGGAAAACTGTTGTGGCTATCCTTCCCATGACACACTCTTTATTACTGTAACGTGACATGGAGTTCTTTCATCAGGAAATCCCTTATATTGAAAAAATCATGCAAATTATTTGTACACTGCTTTACAGTGTAAAACTGTAAAGTGGCATAAAGTGGCCAGAGTGGCATAAATGGCATAAGGCCATTTAAATTTAGGTATCTAAAGGGTATGGATATAAAGATATGTCTTCCGTGATTTTGAGAGATTTTTGGTAGCCCTCAGTCTAACCTGCCTTCCAGGTCCCATGTGCTGCCCACTTCGAGTCAGTCCAGCCGTCTGGGCTGCCCCGCTGAGAACTGGGCTGCCAGAAGGAGCTGACTGAAAATCAGTTRTTTCATTTCCCTTGTGAGGATCACCACTGCCTCGGGGCAGATAGGCGTTTCAGAAGCTTGCGTGCGAGTAGGGAGCTTCAGTAGGAGCTGCTGACTACGGAGGTACATCTAAAACCCTGGCGCTCTCCAGCAGTTGAGCACTAATCGCTGTTTCAGGAAGGTTTTTCTTTCCATGCGGTTTATAGCCTGGGAAGCCTTTCATGTGCACATACTGAATTTACTCCACAGCTAGGCACATATTTAATGCCTGTTTTTGTCGATCACAGTTTTGCTACTACAATCTGCTTTATGTACCCAAATACTTCTTTTTAATCTGGCCCAGAATAGCTTTAGCAAGAGTTTAAAGTCTGGCAGCAGAAATAAGAAATAACACAGAAAGCATAGTTAAAAGACTTCTGGTTGATAAATATTTTTATAAGAAACAGTATTTACCTAAAAGTAATAATGGAAATTTTTTTTCTTTTGAGAATAAATATCTGAATACCAAAACCAGTCACTGCACAGAGATACCGATTCTCATTGGGTTTTGCTCTAATTCATAATCTTTCCATATATGCATTTGTAATATGTCATATGTTTGCTAAGCACGTGAATATTTAATCAGATTTAAAACTTTAAAAAGGTACAATTCATGAAAGTTATCTAGAAAATAATGCCCAAAGTTTTTATATGTGTAGATTATGATACAGCCAATTAAATAATTTAAAAAGTGAGCATAATCAGAGGTGGAATATTTAAATCTTTTTGAAGACAATAGACAAATTACTAGAAATATTTTTGTAAAATTCAAAGATTGGTTAAAATCTATGCAAGAGCTATTTATATCTTTAAAAAAATATGATTATTATAAGCTTTTAAATGCATAATAGTGTGAAGTCTTGTTATGTTTAACCTAAAACACTTGTAAGATCTTCCAGTTGGAAATTCGAAGGGATTTACCAGTGGGAGTAGAAAGAAAATCTTTTAAATTATTAATTTTACATTTTAAGAAATAGATTAATATTTGTTATCCATCAATATACAAACTAGTAGTGGTAAAGATCAAATTTCAGTGTTAAATAATAAATCGTTGATCACTGTGCTTATGATGAAAAAAGCTTTATTGTTATACTGTAGATAACTGTGAATAGAGTTGTTTTGGGGTATTGACAAGAGTCAGTTAGAAAAAGGAACACATCCCATTTTTTTCTTTGAGAAATCAGGGTTAAATGTTTTCTTATTATTCCTTTATATTATATAGTGAAAAGTATGATTTTTATTATGATTAGAAAAGGAGTAGGTCTATAAATAAGGCAAGGATGAAAACTGTCAGAACAAGGGAGAGAGATCATACATTTTGTGAGAGCCATTGAAGAGTTAATTCTCACAARCTAGAGTGACTCTAGTGGAATCTGTTCTCCAGAGCTCTGTRAGACCGTCATCCAGGAGAAATGGGGAGATAAGAATTAACAAATACATAGAATTTCTGAGGTATCGATATCACAAATTCTCCTTCATCTGTTTCTTTTTACACACACAAGTTGTGTGAATTGCCATTGCAGCTCTAACTGTGCACTAAGGTTATTGGTCCTTGGACCAATTGGACCTTATTGGACCACTATTGGTCCTTGCATGATGCCAGCTGGAGAAACAGCACTGAGCTCAGTGGAATTACATCAGCTGGTCCAGCTGAAAAACTGATATTGTAACTGTTATATATGCTCAATATGAGCAGAATATATAGTTGCAGTTTTGATAGGATGCAAAGATGCATGCTAATAATAAATTTATCACTGAGAGAAGCAAATTGATAAAAGAGAAGCAAATTAATAACATTTCTGTTTTGCATGTGAAGGGGCTTCTGTGTTTAAATATGTTAAGCTATGTTGGAGATTAGGGTTTTCTATTTTTTCTAATTTAATGCTCCTGAGACTGCTGAACAGCTGCCAGTTGTACCTGAGCAGAAGAATGTGACTATTAACACATTGCCAAAGCAAATACTGTAGTATGTGCTGCCGCATATTTTAATTACACTAGCCAGCATTTACAATTCAAATAACAGAAATATTCAGAAATTGTGTTATTTGTGGTAAATTTTCCTTTATTAATTATTAATTTAAAAATGTGCACTAGATCTTGATTTGGTTGATAAGTATAATTTTACATAATTGGAATTTTACCTAAATAGAAATCCTTAAAATCAGTTTTATGAAAATAACACAAATAAAATACAATACTAAAATTACAGTTAAGAAGGTCTTACAGGATGTATGGGATGAAAATAATATAAATATCATTAATATAAATATCATTATTATAAAATAATACAAATAAAATACAAATAAAATACAATACAAACAAAATACAATACTAAGATTACAGCTGAGAAGTTTTTACAGGACATATGGTCATGGAGTGAACTACTACTTGAGTAAACCACACTTTACTGTCCATGTTTACACTTATGATCTGTCATTTCTGTTTCTAAGAGACTGTGATAGTTTTTGAGAAAGCTGATCCTGCAAGTTAGTGTTTGATAATAGCTATCACAAGAGGGCTGAAAGGTACTGAAGCTAAAAGGGTCGTCAATGTTGTTATATTTAATCACTGCAGACATCTGTATGTCCATGATATCTACAGTGATGCTATGTCACCAATTAATGTTTTTTTTTCCCTCAAATAATATGAATAGAGAAAAATTCTCCAGATTTTGTTCTTAATCTTCATCACTGCCAAAAGAGTGGAAAAAAGAAAGTCCTCAGATGATGATYGCAGTTTCAGATTTGAGTTACATGCTTCCTGATGCATTCTTGAAAGTGGATGTATTTCTGAATAGCCATGGATGAGCCATAGAGACCTCCTGCTGGTGTTCCCCAGCTCCCTGTGTTTCCCCTGGTGGCGGTGAGTTATGTGGTCAGCCRGAGACTGAAGGTCCATCTTGGAGGTGATCACATCCTTCCTGGCTAGTTCCTACATTGAGAAACTGGGAACGAGGCCTCTGAATTTCAAGCAAGTTGCTTGCCCCAGTGTAAAGAAGGAAGCAGGGATTTCATGTTTTATTAACTGCTTTTCTGCACTCCGATGATGAGGTTTATCACAGTGGAGTCATTGAAATATTTGCAGGATAAAGTACATCTGCAGCAATGGAGGGCAACCTGTTTGGGGTGATATTATTCAGTGTTGCTCTGTTCCAGRAATGTGTAACTAGAGGGACAACTGTCTCAAAGGCTGCCAAAAGTTCTGGAAATATTAGCAAAACGACTGGACCCCAGCCCATGTTCATACATCAGTTGTCGATCAGTGACAAATCTCTTACTATAAAGAAATAAAAGAATCTGTCTCCTAGCATCCCTGTGCTTGTACGGTTTTTGACTATCTTTGTTGAGTGTTACTTATGTGGTCTTATGTTAAGATCATTTATCTTTTCTGGACAAGAGAATCTAGAAATCTGTGGTAATTGCAAAGGATATTTAATAATTAAGTAACACATTTGTGTTTGATTCCACCCACTCAAGGTACAGAATAAAGTAGCTGGATTTTGTAGCTGTTGCTATCCAAAGGAAAGTAGTAAAGCAGGAGGAGAAATACAGTAATGTGTCACTCCAGTTCAAGATAGGCCCAGCACCTCTGATTTTTTTTTCTCACAAACTAATAGGGGGTCTTACACTCTTCAGATGTAATTTCTAATAACATGCTTTCACTTTTCAAGATCTTTTATGGCAAATTTCCCTATTTATGAAAGATAGTAAATTATTTCTAGCAGAGGCAGTCTTCCGGCTTTCAGGATACTACTAGAGATATGCATCAAATATTGGTTTTTGCTGAAAGACTGAGAGGAAAAAAGACTGTACAAAGATCACCTGTTGCATGTACCTTCACTGCAAACACTATTAATAATCAAACAGTGTTTGGGTCTGAATAACTCAAAGCAAAACTGAAATAAAGGCAAGTGATGATAGAAAGGAAAATCGTTAATATTGGTTACTAAAGTGGCAATTTAATCAGTCATTAATTGGGGCTAATACAGCTGAAAAATTACATAGCTGGAATGAAAAACCTTATGGAAATCTTCTCTGACTTTTCTGTAGTTACAGAAGTAAGAGATTCTTTTCATAACAGTATATGTAGTTTACCAGTGTTTTCTCCCTGCTGTCCCAAACAAAATGAGGGAGTTTAGAGAAATGTAACTTTTTAATTCTTTAAAAAAATCCTTAAAACTGTTGCTGACTTTCTTCTGCCTTAAACCTGTTTAAACCAAAGAAACTGGAAGAGAAACCTGACTATGACGGAAAGGTTCAGAAGGTCCGTTTCTGCTTTTTGTAGTGTGATCCCAAATTAAGATCACTACCAGTGATAGCAATGATAGTATTGTGCAGTTTAACATGGTAGACTTACACAAATCACTTGGGTATCGGAGTATCTTTTGAACTCTGTACCTGGTACTTTCGCTTGTCAGGTTTTAGCTTCTTTTTTTGCATAAAATAAAATGTGTGTGGAGAATCAATTTCTGAGAAAACATGAAATGACTTGACCAAAGCTGAAAAGAAGATGTTATTTCAGATAGACTTAAAAGTTTATCCTACCACTGAAAAACTAGAACAGGATGCCCCTTTTCTTTCAACATTACAAAGACTATCACTGCAGCAAGAAATTTTCTAGTTTTCATATCATCTCACATGACCCAAGATATATTTTCCCTTGATCCAGTATTTTGACTTCTATTTCCAGAATACTTTCAGTTTATTCTTTTAATAAAACAGTTACACTATATGAGGAGCCAAGGATCTCTGTAACTGAATGTTTTTAATTACATTCCTGACTTCAAAAACTGTGTGTTACACTAACAAAGAAGGCTAAGTTGAAGCTTAATTCTGTTCAGTTTTTATATCCATGGCAGACACTTAGTTTTTATTATAATCCATTAACACTGAGTGTTTCTCACTTAACAAATAGCCTACCCCGAGCTTTCTGAGCCCTTTGCCTATGCTGATTGCTACGTCTATTCCATGTGGGAATTCTCTTGAAGAACCCTGATGGATGCTTTGGCCTACAAAGAAAAAAAAAGATGAGAGGCACCAGATTTGGACCTGTACACTGGAAGAACGAATCTTTTGGGCAATACAGGATTCGATCCCCAGTGAAAGAGCCAAGGGTCCATTAGGAAGATTACTGTGCTTGCTGGCACCTCTGACCTGCAAAAGCCGCAGGAACATCTTTGCTTTCAAGGACAATTTAAATAGCTGTTTTCTGCAGTAGAGGTAGAGGAATGGCTTGTCATTGTCCTGGCTGCTGGGTAGGGGTTACCACATTGTCCTCACAAGAGTTGACATTCGCAGTGTGGCTGAAGCTGGGGAGAGCAGGACTAGCCTGCGCACCAGGGCCATGAGGAACAGTGTCGGCTTCGCTGCTGGTGCCATCTGCCTCTCCCTGCCGCCATGCTGGCCCCACACGTTTCCTCTGTGTTGTGCTCTGAGGAGCGAGGGGAGGGATGGGAACTGACGTGAGTGCAAGACTCCCTTTAGCTGGCAGCTCCCCTCTCCCCAGCAAGTCTGCAGCTGAACCTGGAGACACAGAGGACAAAGGTGACAGAAATCACTTATTCCCATAATCTGTGGTGTATCAGCATGTATCTCTGTTCCCACTGTGATCACTCGTGCAGTTTTGTGTGGATTTAAAGGGACTCAGGACTAATTTCTGAACACCAGGCCACCGTCATGGAAACTGTAGTCCCACTGGAAACAAATGGTCTCCCTGAATGTTGCTCCCTCTCATGATTAGTGCATCAGGATGCAATTCACAAATGATGCTTGACGGGGATTCCCTAAACTATCTATAGGCAAGAAGGTGATGCATTTTAACTGTTATTTCTCAGTGTATAAGGTGATGATCTGTGCTTCCTGAAAGAGAGTTGGCTCAGTAGTTTTGAAGGATTCAAGCTTAGACTTTGGTATCTCAGCACGACTTCATCCCACACAGTCATCTAAAAGCTTTTGTGGCTCTGGCTCAGTAAGCATTCTTCTGGAAGTGTGCTGGAAGGCTCCGACGGCAGCACGCTGTCTGCACAGTGGTTTCTTGTCCCAGGAGAAAATCCCAAAGCTGTGTGTTTCATCTGTTATTCTTAAAGCCCGTGCCAGGTATTGTTATTTCCACATGTAAGCATTACAAGTGCAGTAAAATAGGGTCAGATAYATCTGTTATAGCTTTGCTTCAAATAAGGACTTTTAAAACTAATGTGATGTTTAGTAAATGATTATAACTTTTTTTAACACAACTTTACCACAAATGATCCTTATCTGTCATGTTTTTATTGAAGAACATTTACCCTGACTGGCAGTCATATGAATGTTATTGCAAACAGATGTCATTGTGATTTTAGAACATTTAGAACATTTAGGCTTATTCTTGAAAATTCCCTGTGGACAGCAGACTAACATTTTATCTGTTTGGCAGTTATCTCCCTGTGCATTAGAATGAGAAATTTGTATTGCCAATTAGACAGTTTAATAATGTTTGTCAAGATCTACTTATGAGCAACTGTGCAATAAAACTCATGTTAATTGTATTTTGAAAAGTTCTAGTGTGAAAACTGGGTCAAAATGCCTTTATTATGATCCAAATTGGCACAGAGGTCACTGACTGAGCACCGTATTTTGTAGATATGGCCGTGCTACCAAATGAATACCAAGTAGGCCTGTGGGTAACCAACAGGGAGGACAGACTWGGCCCAGGAAAAGCTCAAGGAATGGGGACCTGTCCTTTTCAGTTCAGATGCGGGGGAACTTCTGGGTCTCACCTGGCTGGAGAAGAGTAAAAAATGCCAGGCAGGAATGGCACAGCGTTGGGAGAGCTGATACCAATGGCAAGACACAAGGTTTGCCGGGGTTGGGGGGGGTTTAATGGCACGTGTGGCTGAGCATACACAGAGTCCTACAGTTACCTGTCACACTTATTCTTGTGCAAAATACTTCTTTGCTGTGTTAGGCTATGACAAGGCTATTTTACATCAGCATCTTGGGTGAGTTTGCCATATAACATAGAACGGAACAGTTCTATCCTGACACATGCTTCATACGAGCCAAGTCAGTGTCAGGTCTCTGGCAAAGCTCCTATTCATTTCAAAAGTTGCTCAAGGGTACATTGCCTCCCTCCCCTACCTTCCCCCCTAAAAAAAAGAAAAAATAATCAGGAAGCCAGGCCTATCAAGATTGGAGCCTTACTGGCTGTTGTAGGGATCAAAGATGCTCTGCACCTGCTGTGCACAAAATCTGTGCAGCTGCAATCGATGGCAGTTTTAACCAGTGCCGTCAATGAAGACTGGACCACATACATTTCAGTGCGATATTTAACTAGACTGTGTAATTTATTTTGATGGACATGTGAAACATCATCTCAGATTTCTTTAGTGTTTCACATAACACAAAAAATGCAGAAAAATGGGAAAATAGCTTTAATAGCTTTAGTAGTATCAATAGTGTATTCAGAAGTGCTAGAGAATATGGGTCTTTTTTCTTATCTATTATTGAACAGGAGAAATATTACACACACACAAAAAAAGCCCATATGCACAATAGTTTACCAAGAATTCCTCCATTGACTGTTGGGAGTACCTACAGTATATCAGAAATTAGTAAGGTAGGGGTGAAAAAATCTTACAAGTTTAAAAAATTTTCTGTACTGTATGTTGGCTGGCCACAGATGATTAAAAAATTATTTTAGTAGTTGTCAAGAGCAGTAGGAGGATTGAATGCCTTCCTATGATAATTTTACTACTAACCCTTAAAACAGCTGAAGGCACTGCAATAACATTAAGTGGGAGTAATTTAGTGCAGGACTAGACAAAACTTTCCTAGTGATTAGAGATATCCTTGCTTTGGAAAACTTCAGTATCTTAGCACTATGCTATCTCTTGACACAAATTTCCAATAACAGTGGAAAAAATTTAGTGATCACAGAAATTTTCTGAAGGAAAGGGAACTGGTAGTGGATGCTCACTTCCAGGGAGTCCCAGAGCTATCTGAATCCCTTCCTGCTCCTGACAGTAGCTGGCAGAAATGACACCTTTTCATACATCTGGGAAGGTAACAATATGCCTAGAAATTCTGAGGTGGGAGGCTCACTGTGCTGGGTGGGTGATATACAAATACGTTTCAAGAGTAATTACTGCTTGAAGGATTTGGCCACCTAAAGAGGCATGAAAGATTAATTTGTCCAAGGTCACACAGCAAGGTAGTTTCTGAACCAGCAGTAGAGTTAAGGAGGACAAATTTTCCCTGTGGTGCTCCCCAGAGCCCAGCAAGAGCTGCCCCTTGGCAAGGTGTTATAAAAGGGGTGAGGATCCCAGGTGGACAAATCTGAAGGTCCTGTGCTGATCCTACGCCRGACCTACTTGAATGTCCTCTGTGCCACGTTCCTGAACTGAACTTTGAGGAGGAAAAAACTGTGGTCCCAAAACATGGTTCCATACCAGAATTTCTGTGAAATGCCCATTGCCATATTTTTCCACATTATGCTTGGTTACAAAAAGTTGTGAGACGCATTATTGAACAATGCACTTTCACTTGACTATTTTTAAGTGGAGTAGCAATTCCCTTTGACTCTTTTTCCAGGTATTATAGAGATCTAATCTTTTTTAATACTTCATTTTCCTTCCTGATAACACCTTTAATTTTGCAGGTTCAGCTGGGCTGGATAAAAGTCTGATGTAAATAATTTACAGACAGCTGAAAAAGCATTTTTAAATATTTTCCTCTACCTCTTCAAAATTAGTATCTTTTTTTTTTTAATAAAAATTTCTTAATGGAAACGCGAGTGTGTACAGCCAATATTACTCATATTTTTTCTAGATTCCAGTTTCAAACAGGAATATCTGGCCTAATTATGAATTACAGAGCTAAAGTTAAGATCTACCACATGTATGGTTTACACTCCACAAAACATAATCTGAAAGAAACATTTTTCTTCTTTAGCCAGTAGATTGATGATTAAAGTGTTCACCTGCTTTTCTAGAGACTCAGGTAGAAAACCTTTCTTTCCCTAAAACAACTGGAACCTATACCACAGAATCATGTCCTAATCTATAAGTTATAGGATAGTAAAAGACAGGTCTTTAGATATCATTTCAGGCACATGAAAGACAATAAGGTGATCGGGAGTAGTCTGCATGAATTCACAAAGGCGAAATTGCGCTTAACCAACCTGACAGCCTTCTATGATAAAATGGCTGGCCTGGTAGATGAGGGGAGGGTGGTGGACATTGTTTATCTCAACTTTAGTAAGACTTTTGACACTGTCTCCCATAACATCCTCATAGATAAGATGATGAAGTATGGGCTAGGTAAGCGGACAGTAAGCTGGACTGAAAACTGGCTGAGCTGCCAGGCTCTGGGGGTTGTGATGAGTGGCACAAAGTCCAGCTGTAGACCAATCACTAGTGGTGTCTCCCAGGGGTCAGATACTGGGACCAATACTGTCAAACTTCTTCATTATTGACCTGGATGATGGGACCCAGTATACCCACAGCAAGTCTGCAGATGATACAAAACTGGRAGGAGTGGCTGGTGCACCAGATGATTGTGCTGACCATCAGAAGGACCTTGACAGGCTGGAGAAATGAGCAGAGAGAAACATCATGAAGTCCAACAAAGGGCAGTGTAAAGTCCTGCACCCAGGTCATGAATTCCCCCATGCACCAATACAGGCTGGGGGATGAYCAGATGGAGAATATCTCTGCAGAGAAGGACCTGGGAGTCCTGGTGGACAACAAGTTGACCATGAGCCAGCAATGTGCCTTTATGGCCAAGAAGGCCAATGGTATTCTGGGCTGCATTAGGCAGAGTGTTGCCAGCAGGTCGAGGGAGGTGATCCTCCCCCTCTACTCAGCCCTGGTGAGTTCTGGGCTCCCCAGTACAAGAAAGATATGGACATACTGGAACGAGTCCAGAAAAGGGCCACAAAGATGATGACGGGACTGGAGCATATCTCATTCTGTGATTCTGTTTTTCTAACCACTGCCTTAAAGTTCTTCAGCTTTGTAAACACACTTACATWTTCATTGAGGAACCAGGTAAGAAATACAGCCCTCCTTCCTGCTAAGAGAATGCCCTGACAGCTGGGTTTCAGACCTGCAGGAGAAGGATAGGGCCCTCCCCTACACAGTCTGTAGCCTGGCGCTTAGCATATTCCTCTGCTATGAGAGAAACAAAGAACCTGCTATAAAGGACCTGTAGACCTCCTGAAATGTATGTGAGCCTGGAACATTAGAAAAGTACTGTCTGTCCTGGCTTGCCTCTTCTGTGGAAGGTTCTTAATTATTTTTTAAATACTGATCAATGTGATGCAGCTGACTCGTGGACTGTGCTTATATCTGTGGATCTCAGGAATCTCTCCCTTAAGTGTGGAGTTGGATAAGTGATTTCTCTGAGAGTCATGACATTCTCCTCTACATATGTCTTTTTAACTGTTACAGTTTGTTGCTCAGATGGCTGGCATTCATCAGTCCTGGCCTGTGCGCTCAAAAGCTAGTTTGAATTTCTGTAGGTGGCAGGTTCCTCTGGAGTTTAGCTATTGCAGCAATGAGCCCAAGACCTCATCATGAATATTCCCCTTAAGCAGAATCAGAAACATATGTAAACTTCCAACAGTCACTTGTGTAAGAACCAAAAACAGAAATTGAGAGCAAGTCTGTTATTTGTTCTCCCCACATAACTGTACTTCCATTCCCCCTCTCACTGTTCAATTAAAATTTTGTTAGCCTATTTTTGTGACAGCTAGAAATAACTTAATTTGAGAACTATAGGAGACAAAAAATGTGAATCATATTTCTAAGGGAAGTTGTAAAGCCTTGTGCTTTGGATGACTATTATAAAATCTATTATAAACTATGTGATAAACTGTTATAAAATCTAGATGGAATAACTGTCTTTTGATTGATAAAAAGTAAGTCAAAAGTATGTCTTGGGATATGTGTGATATTGTCTTTAAATAAAAAACAAAGATAATTAGAGGCTTCTAAGGAGGAAGAGAATTYGTATAACATCCACTGTCTCAGATTTATTGTAAAAAAAGTAAGTTCCTGAGATGTAGTTCAGTAGTTGAAATATAACAAGCATGTATTCTTTAATCTGAAGATATTTTGGGATTGCGTAAGCCAGGTCTTTTTAGTGAATATTGACCCAATGCTTCCTTTGCACAGTATTTTTTGGGTTTCCCCTTGAAATGCCTTGAAGGATCTTCAGGAAGATGCCTGGTTTTAGTGAGTTCTGAAAAACAAGCCCTTCCAGGACCTTGCACCTCTGCATGCAAAATCAGCTGTCACTTCTCACAGTGTTGACCTCCTATCAGAACTTTCTCTTTTCCTCTCTCAGTGTGGAAACATTTAAAAATTAATTCTGGGAAGAGTACTGCTTCTCTCTTCAACTATGCCAAGGCAGAGTCAGTCTGGACTGCAATCCCAGGGAGAAAAGACATGGAATAAACACAACTGTAGAGCAAATACGCCTCTGAGGACTAGCTCAAGAGGAAGAGTGGTCATGAATTTAATAGAATTTAGCTCCACATTCAAGACACCTGAAGTAGAACTGATGTTGGAGTTCTAGTCAGTAAAATCAAAACAGCTATTCAGATCACCCTGAGGTAAACACCCAACACCTAGTTGTCTGAAGAACTCTTTAGATTACAGTGATAACTTGAAATTTGATTGTCTAAACGTGAGTGTTTGTTGTCACTTAAGATGCCACAGAATATATTGCCTGGCCTGCAGCATTTGTTCCAGAAGGTCTCAGATCTCCTATAGCTCTTTGTGTCGTATCTAACAGTCCTGTAGAGATACCCTAGGACACCCTGGATGCCCAAGAACATCTGAGGCAACACTAGATCTTGTTATTAGGCAAATGAATCAAGCCCTAGAAGTCCACTGACATAACAACAGTTTAAAACAGCACATGCATGATATGTGGGTTTTGATTTCCTAATCTTAAACTGAACCCCATCCATTGATGGATTTACTCAGATGGCTAAAAGTAGGTGTCCAGTAACATGTGATAACCCTTATGGTATCTGAGACATAAATATGAGTCTATGAGCTATAAGCTATGACAGATGATCTCTGAGAGAAAAGTGCCTGTCCCATGTGGCAGCTGGAGGCCAAGGATGATACCCTGGCATCAATAAAGTCTTTTCTGAAGAAGTGACAATAGGAATACAAGGACAATGTTGCTATGATCGTGGATGTAAGAGCCCTGAGTGCATCCTCCCCTCTTGGACATTTGGCTGCCTGTGCTCATGGCCAACCTAGAGCCAGCTCAGCCAAGGGCTGTCTCTCTTTCCTTCAGGAGACTTTGGGGAGAGGCTCCAAGCAGTGCTGCAGGGAGGTGGCAGCCAGAGCTGACCCATGGCCTAGGGGARCTGCTTGAAGCTGAGGCTCTGCAGTTTGGACCCTGCCTGGTCCACATCTCCTGCTTTGTCACAGCTGTGCCTGTGGCTGCCCACAGGCATCACTGATTCAAACCCTGATGTGACCTGATTTCCTGGCTTGACCTTGGCCTATCCCTATCCCTGTGGCAGTGCCCAATGCCCAGGGCTGGGGCTGCCCCAGCTGGCCTGGGTGCCCTGCTCCCTTGCGGGCAGTGGGATGGGCCCTGGTGCTGAGGCCCAGCCCTGTCGCCACTGGGAGCCTCCGCAAATCCTGGTGCCTGACCCCCAGGAAGTCCCTGGCCCTCGTGGGACCCTGAAGGGTTAAAGGATGCATGCAGATGCTGGTTGTGCATGTGTTTCTTTTCTCTAGTGTGAAGGCTTCAAGAACATTAAACATTTGTATACCATTACAGCTGCATCTGTATGTGACAACTTATTCCAAAATTACTAACTTCTCTATACTGCTGTGAGAAGCTCACTGCAGAGTAGAGTGAATTATTGCAAACATGGGAACATGCCCCAGATTATAAGTGAACAAAAGATCAGACATCAAACTGACTGTTTTCACCGATTCAGTCAACAGCAGCTTAGCAGTGGTAACAGAGGTCTTTTTAATCAAAAGATATCATGCATCTCACTTTACATGAATGGACTGAAAAACTAGCACATCTACAGAATCATCTTAAAGGAACTGCACAGTAAATAAAAGTGGCTAAGATGAGTCAGGCTCTGATAGGCTTCTGGTAATGGTCTTGTGCTAATTATGTGGAAAACTACTTTTTACAGGTTGGAACAATAGTGTCATCAGATATTTCATCACTGTACCTTTGCAGCCCCATGTAAGTACCCTGAGGTACCATCCTTTGGATGGTTCCCAAACAGCGGACATTCATGAGAATTTTGTGGATGTCCTACAGCTGCATAATGAAGTTGCAAAGGCAATGCATAGATTTAACATACAGTTGTCTAGCTGTGTAGGCTGGAGAGAAAACTAAAACTCATGTGATAAATTCATATGGTTGTACCCAGGATTGCTTTCCAGAATCAGTGAACTACGGTAAAACTTCATATTGAAGGGAAATCTCAGTGTATATCATCTTCTACTTGACTAACACTGGTTTTCACAGAAAGGAAACCTGAGCATATGGACTGGACATAAGTACAGTGCACCCAGCAGGTTATCTAGATAAACTCTTTCAGATCCAGTTCCAAGAAGAAGAAGAGATCTGCATTGTGAGATGTACAGCCTACTGTTTTGACTGTTGCCATCTTTTAAGCCTTAGGGAGCACCTTATTTAGATCTCAGACTCAAAAGCATCACAGTTTATTTTCTCTCAGTAGACAATATTGAGGTGTGGATAATTCAACTGAAGAAACTTCTTTCAGGTATCATATGATGTCTGAAATCATTGTCCAGAATAGCTCCAGATGACATCAACACCAAGACACAGCACTGCAACACAAAGACAGGAGTAACAAAGTAACAAAGGAGGCAGTGAGAATGATYCTGTTTGGTATATGAGAGAGGACTGTGACCGGTTAATGCTGTCTCTTTCTGTTTTGAGGAGTTCTGCAGCAGAGAAAAAAGATGGATGATTATTTACAAGACAGGCTGTTGCAGCCCATTGACTCAGACCCTTTGCTACTGGCAGCTGAGGAAGAATGTGCAGCCAGCATTGAATCATCTGGCTGCTATTCTATCCACTTGTTCTCCATCCAACATGTATTTGAAGCATCTTTTTAGCAGAGCTGGCATCATGACTCCATTGGGTGCCCTACCACAATACGGAATGGTTTTGGGGGGACAAGCCTTGAGACTCAGAAACTCGGCTGTAGCCAAGTCTCTTTACTGAAAAATACTTCTGTTCCTTAGAGAGTGCTTGGACATGCTGCTGACAGTCTATATCATTTTTCTGGGATTCAGTGGCCCACTCAATGCTCCTCTAGCATTGTAACACAGTCCTGAGAACCTTTTTCTAATATTTCATGGAAAAGAGTTGAAGAGGGGACCTGCTCCTTTGTGACTATCTGTGCTTAGTTCCATTTTTCCATCTGAGCATGGTGTTGCTTGGGGATCTATCCTGCCATGTAAAGGAGCATGGGATGGGGAGCCAGAYTGACTCAGAACTGGGTACAGGAGAGTGGGAGTAACAGTTTTTTATGGAAGCCTTCACAGACCTTCACCTTTACTGAGTGATTTTGAGTCCTTTCTCCACAGCTGGACCAGAAACCTGATCCCATATGAGATCCTTTCTACCTAGGGGCATTGGTGCAGTTAGTCATGCCCTGGCTGCCTTGCCAGTACTGCCAAGGGCTTCCATTTTGTGGAGAAGCATCTGAGCAATGATAGGTCCTTCCACTCCCTCTTCTTTCCACTTTTGAGCATTCTTTTTAGTACTAGGGAAAATGCTGTCAACTTTTTTTTTTTCTCTTTCTGCACTGTAAGAACAGAAGAATAAATAGTTTAAATGACCGCAAAGCAGCTTCCTTTTTTGAGTCAGTAATGGTCAAAATATTTGACTTTGGTGGCATTGGTGTTTGTTAGGTTATCTGATAAAAGGCTCATCCTCATCCTCCCCACTGCAAACAAAGGAGCACAGAGGAACAATGCCAGGCAGAGGAACCCCAATAAGCTTATTAATCTACTAACCMAAGAATCTAAGTCCCAGCCCCATGGGCCCGGGGCTGTCCCAGGAGAGCCCCAGCCCCATGGGCTATGGGGAGACCTGTCCCATGGGGCTCTCTGGGGCCCTCACAGACTGGGGGCACTGCCAGGGTGCAGGACTCTTTAGGGGATACATCCTGGAAATGTGTAAGACTTATTATGGGATGTTTAGGGGGGAAACCAAAGGCAAGGCAAGGAAGGGATCAAGGTGCCTTGGGGAGGAACAAGCATGGGAAAATACAGGGAAAAGGGGGGAAAAAATGGCCAGTTGCGTGTAAACAGGTTGGTGGTCAGTGCACTTGTCTAGCCATGCCCTGCATCTGATCAGTGCAGTCTGCTCTGTCTTCTCATTAAACTCCATTTCTGACTATTTTTCTGGGTGAGGGGCTCTCTATTCTCTGTGTATGTGTGGGTGGAGGTCTGAGTGCAGCAACTGAAGTGACAAGGCAAGGAACCTTATTCCTGGATAGAAGAGGTGCTGTTTGTACACAGGTGCTTTTCCTAGCTGTCCTTCCGGAAAGCTGTGATTCAGGTCTTGAAGGAGGCCTGCCATGGGATGCACTGAATCAGTGCACCACTTGAATGCTTTCCACGCCGTTCCAGAGCTGTTCCGCTGGGTCACCTGCTAAGTGGAAGTTGGTGATTTGTACTGGCTTATTCCCTTCCTGTGGACACAGAATCACAGAATCACAGAATGGCTGAGGTTGGAAGGGACCTCTGGAGATCATCTAGTCCAACCTCCCTGCTCAAGCAGGGGCACCTACAGCATGTTGCCCAGGACCATATCCAGATGGCTTTTGAATATCTCCAAGGATGGAGACTCTACAAACTCTCTGGGCAACCTGTTCCAGTGCTCTGTCACCCTCACAGGGAAGAAGTTTTTCCTCATGTTCAGACGGAACTGTCTGTGTTTCAGTTTGTGCCCGTAGCCTCATGTCCTGTCGCTGGGCACCACTGAAAACAGTCTGGCTCCATCTTCTTGACACCCTCCCTTCAGATACTTGTACACATTGATAAGATCCCCTCTCAGCCTTCTCTTCTGCAGGCTAAACAGGCCAAGCTCTTTCAGTCTTTCCTCATAAGAGAGATGCTCCAGTCCCCTGATCATCTTTGTAGCCCTTCACTGGACTTGCTCCAGTAGTGCCACATCCCTCTTGTACTGGGAAGCCCAGAACTGGACACAGTACTCCAGATGTGGCCTCAGCAGGGCTGAGTAGAGGGGGAGGATCATCTCCCTTGACTTGCTGGCAGCACTCTTCCTCATGCACCCCAGGATACCATTGGCCTTCTTGGCCACAAGGACACATTGCTGGCTTGTGCTTAACTTGGTGTCCACCAGCACTCCCAGGTCCTTCTCCGCAGAGCTGCTTTCCAGCAGGTCAACACCCAACCTGTACTGGTGCATGGGGTTATTCCTCCCTAGGTGCAGGACCCTGCACTTGCCTTTGTTGAACTTCATGAGGTTCCTCTCTGCCCACCTCTCCAGCCTGTCCAGGTCTCTCTGAATGGCAGCACAGCCCTCTGGTGTATCAGCCACTCCTCCCAGTTTTGTATCGTCAGCAAACTTGCTGAGGGTGCRCTCTGTCCCTTCATCCAAGTCATTGATGAAGAAGTTGAACAAGACTGGACCCAGTACTGACCCCTGGGGGACACCGCTAGCTACAGGCCTCCAGCTAGACTCTGTGCCACTGATCACAACTCTCTGAGCTCTGCCATTCAGCCAGTTCTCAATCCACCTCACTGTCCACTCATCTAAACCACCCTTCCTGAGCTTCTCTATGAGGATGTTATGGGAGACAGTGTCAAAAGCCTTGCTGAAGTCAAGGTAGACAACATCCACTGCTCTCCCCTCATCTACCCAGCCAGTCATTCCATCCTAGAAGGCTATCAGATTGGTTAGGCATGATTTCCCCTTGGTGAAGCCATGCTGACTACTCCTGATCACCTTCTTKTCCTCCACATGCTTGGAGATGGCCTCCAGGATGAGCTGCTCCATCGCCTTTCCAGGGATGGAGGTGAGGCTGACTGGCCTGTAGTTYCCTGGGTCCTCCTTCTTGCCCTTTTTGAAGACTGGGGTGACATTGGCTTTCTTCCAGTCTTCAGGCACCTCTCCTGTTCTCCATGACCTTTCAAAGATGATGGAGAGTGGCTTAGCGATAACATCTGCCAGCTTCCTCAGCACTCGTGGGTGCATCCCATTGGGGCCCATGGATTTGTGGGTGTCAAGTTTGCTTAAATGATCTCTAACCCACTCCTCCTCCACCAAGGGAAAGTCTTCCTTCCTCCAGACTTTCTCTCTTGCCTCCAGGGTCTGGGGTTCCTGAGGGCTGGCCTGAGCAGTAAAGACTGAAGCAAAGAAGGCATTCAGTAACTCTGCCTTCTCTGCATCCTTTGTCACCAGGGCACCCACCCCATTCAGCAAAGGGCCCACATTTTCCCTAGTCTTCCTCTTGCTACTGATGTATTTGAAGAAGCCCTTCTTGCTGTCCTTGACATCTCTCGCCAGATTTAATTCCAAACGGGCCTTAGCCTTCCTCGTCGCATCCCTGCATACTCTGACAACGTTCCTATATTCCTCCCAAGTGGCCTGTCCCCCTTTCCACTTTCTGTAGACTTCCTTCTTCTGGTTGAGTTTTGCCAGGAGCTCCTTGCTCATCCATGCAGGTCTCTTGCCTCCTTTGCTTGACTTCCTACTCATAGGGATGCACCACTCTTGAGCCTGGAGGAAGTGATGTTTGAATATTAACCAGCTCTCTTGAACRCCCCTTCCTTCTAGGGCCCTMACCCATGGGATTCCTCCAAGYAGGTCCCTGAAGAGGCCAAAGTTTGCTCTCCTAAACTCCAGGGTTGCGATCCTACTCAGTGSCCTGCCTCCTCCTTGCAGGATCCTGAACTCCACCATCTCATGGTCACTGCAGCCAAGGCTGCCCCYGACCTTCACATCTTCMACCAGTCCTTCTTTGTTTGTTAGTACGAGGTCCAGCAGCACACCTCTCCTTGTTGGCTCCTCCACCACCTGTGTCAAGAAGTTGTCACCAATGCTCTGCAGGAACCTCYAGGACTGTTTGTGCCTAGCTGTGTTGTCTTTCCAGCAGATATCGGGGTGGTTGAAGTCCCCCATGAGAACCAGGGCCTGGGATCGTGAGGCTACTTCCAGCTGCCTGTAGAAGGCCTCATCGACTTCCTCTTCCTGATCAGGTGGCCTGTAGTAAACACCCACMACAGTGTCACCCATGCTAGCCTGCCCTTGAATCCTTACCCATAAGCTCTCCCCATCCACCCCTAGGCACAGCTCAATACGTTCCAGTTGCTCTCTCACATAAAGAGCAACTCCACCACCTTGCTTACCTGGCCTGTCTTTTCTAAAAAGCACGTAGCCATCCATGGCAGCACTCCAGTCATGCAAGCTATCCCACCATGTCTCTGTAATGGCAATGAGATCATGGCCCTGCGACTGCACACAGATCTCTAGTTCTTCCTGTTTGTTCCCCAWGCTGCGTGCATTGGTGTACAGGCACTTCAGAGAGGTGATCGAGCATGCAGGTTTCCCAGGAGGGATACAAGAGGATCCTCCATAGCCACATCCCATGCCAGCTACCCTGGCACTATAACTCTCCCCTTCTCCTGTCTTTCCTAGTTTAAAGCCCTCCTTACCAGGTACGCCAACCTGTTGGCAAAGACCCGCGTGCCCCGCCTCGTGAGGTGGATCCCATCTCTCGCCATCAGTTGTCGATCTTCAAATAGGGTCCCATGGTCGCAGAAACCAAAACCCTGTTGCCAACGCCAGCGGCACTGGTCCGTCTCCTCCGACACTGCCAGACCCATCTGGTCTCACRTGATTTGATGCCCTACTGCAGCTGGCTTGCTGTGGTCTCATTATCTCACCTGCCGATGTAAATCATCAACTGCCCTCTTATTTGGCCCTGACCATCAGTGTTCACAGAATCACAGAATGGTTGAGGTTGGAAGGGACCTCTGGAGACCACCTAGTCCAACCTCCCTGCTCAAGCAGGGGCACCTACAGCATGTTGCCCAGGACCATATCCAGATGG
>NW_020448431.1:1187862-1220828 GCF_003343035.1 Apteryx rowi | reverse complement strand
GCTAAACAGGCCAAGCTCTCTCAGTCTTTCCTCATAAGAGAGATGCTCCAGTCCCCTAATCATCTTTGTAGCCCTTCACTGGACTTGCTCCAGTAGTGCCACATCCCTCTTGGACTGGGGAGCCCAGAACTGGACGCAGCACTCCAGATGTGGCCTCAGCAGGGCTGAGTAGAGGGGGAGGATCATCTCCCTTGACTTGCTGGCAGCACTCTTCCTCATGCACCCCAGGATACCATTGGCCTTCTTGGCCATAAAGGCACATTGCTGGCTCATGGTCGACTTGTTATCCAGCAGGACTCCCAGATCCTTCTCYGCAGAGCTGCTTTCCAGCAGGTCTGCTCCCAGCCTGAATACTCTGTTGTTCCAGCTGAGTGAGTAGTCTGTGATCCACTGACTCCTTGCACCTGGTGTGTGTGTGTTTGTGTGTGTGTGTCTGCAAGCATTTGTATGTGTGTTTGTGTTTTTGCAGTGGAGGGCGCCAAGACTTTGGGGGCAGTGCGGAGGTGTGGTTGCTCCTTAAACAGCAGGAGCCCCACTAGAAGGGGTTCCCTTCTTCTGGGACCTGTGTCCCACTCCTGTCCCTGTTTGGCAAGTGAAAGCACACCTTCCCATGGGCTAGGCTGCAGGTGGACTCCTCTGTTACTTGACTTAGTGCCTGGGATATCAGATGTTAGGACTGGCTACCTCCTAAGTCTGATCTGGGTTGCCATGGGGGAGGCAAACATGATCTGTGACTGAATCTTCTTTTTTTATCTATTTGGACTCAACTTCCATGGGCATCAGCCTTAGTTCAGAGTTCAGAGAGTTTCGTATCTATTTTCTGCCTGCTTTTTTATGGTTCTTGAGGTCTCTAGGTCTGTTTTTCTCTACTCTGCTTTGGCTGGCTTTCACTAACACAAATGAATGCTAGAAGGGTTAAGTTCATTCAGTTTCCTGGAAACTTTCTGAGGGGTTTTAGGACACTGACAAACTGGAATATATATCAGAACAGATAGGCTCAAGAATCCAAAAGAGATGGAGGTTGCACATGGTTCCCTCTTGCTTCGTACTTTGTCTTGGTTGTGTATGCAAGAGTGCTGTACAAGTATAAAACCTCAAAAAGGTAAYTTAGAGGTTGCTGTTAAAAATGGATCTAAAGAATACCACTGTTAAATCAGATTCTTTCAGATTTCAAACTAAAGCCCTGATCTTTCAAAAACTGGTAAAAGTGAAAAAAGCACTGCTTAAGGCAGAGTGACTGTCGGGCTAAAGGTTCCTGAACTGTCAGATTTTTCTTGATTTCTGTGGGTTTTTTTTGTCTTTTATTTTTGTTGCATTAYAAAATAGTGCCAAGATGCATTTTAAAGCATGATCTATGAGACAACAGGTTTCATAATCATGCATTAAAAAAGCTTAAAGCAACAACTGTTTAAAGTATATCTCTGTGTAAACAGGTGCGCATAATTCATAATAGGAAGACACAGCACATTAAATTCATATGCGAACTGTTCTAAACCTAATTCTGATTTCTTCAAATGCTTTTGATCTATTTAGGGAATATTTTTATGATTGTTCTTTGTCTTTAATTAGTTCATAATTTGTTCATTGTGATTTGGTAAATTTTCTCCTCATTTGCCTAAATGCCACTGGAAGTAGAAGGATAAAGGTGYAATTGTAAATGAATTCAAAATTTCCTTTTAAAAATATCTTTGAGTGTTTGCTTAATATTCACTGACTCTGCAAATTTCCTTTTGAACTCATTTAGGATAATCTGCGAGGAAAAAAATACAAAATATATGGTAAGATGCTACAAAGAAATGAGCAGTATRAGAATTCAAAAGAATATTTTTCTGAACAAAGCAGAATAAACTACATGTAAGTTATACATTCAGACAAAAAGTCATAAAGCCCTTTTTGTAATCTAAACCTAATTCTAAATGCAGTAGACTATTTTGTATTTATATCAGTGTGCACTAGAAACTCTGCTATAGGGCAGAGGGTTATATGAGGGTTTGTACCTCCTTTTCATGAACACAAATAATTATTTCAGTGCACTCACCTCTGGGATTATTATTTTCTCTCTTAAATGGTTTCATCTGCAATTTTCATTATGGTTCCCACCTGACATTTCTTATATCATACTATGCCTTTGCTTTAGTGCATTCATTAAGATAATTATAATTCAAAGTAATTTCTGAAAGTAAGTCTGTATGTGACTTCTATGTTTCTAAAACTTTGTTACTGTTTGTATATATTGCACTAAAGCTGTTAGGACTAATGGTTCTGCACTGCTTGGCTTTTTTATTTGCTAAAATGCTCTTGTCACCTGTTATTTCAGACTTCTTGTTCTGATTGTCTAGGAAGGAGAAATAGAAAGATCTGGTTAAATGGATTGAAAAGCACTGGATGTGCCCTACATTTCTTTTTAAAATCAAAAAAGCTTTTAAAATGAAATGACTGACTGCTCTTTAACCCAGCTGTGAGGTCTCCTAGTTAGAGCCAGCATTTGGAGAGCCTATGACAGAAAAGAAAACCACTATACTAGTGCCAAACTTCCTTAGGGATTGAATCCAGTCTTGTTCCTACAGTTTCATGAGCATATTTTCTCCCTTTATCTGATCCCTGTCTCCAGCTGGTATTTTAATATCCCARCCTGAGCTAAATGAACTCCTCCCAYTAGCAAACCACTGAGATTAGTCTTCCTAAATGAAGACTCCTGTAAAGTTATTGTGTTTGATGGCAAGGAGAAATCCATTAAAATGACTTTCYATCTGGAAAAAAAGACACATCAGGCTATGTGTAAATGTTCATTTTCTGAGCTGCCCTCCCAAGTGTTCCTTTATGCTTTTTTGTAGTCAGCCTTGGTTTTCTGACAGGTGTCAGACATTTTTGTTCATCACTCCATTTCGACTTCCTTTCTCTTCATTCTTCCTTATTTTATTATCTGTTTTCTTTTTCCTCTTCTAATTCCCCATCCTTCTTTTGTTCTTTCCATTTCAGTATCTCAGTATTTCTACTGATTTTAATCTTTGTTTTACTCCCCTTGTATTTCCCTTATCCCTCTTCCCGGTAGCCATCACTATTTCCTGATCCCTCTCATGCCAGCCCTCCTGACCTTGAGACACTCTTAGTTTTGGCTTCTTAAGTCTCATCAGACTCTGAGTGAAAAACTGCTCCGATTTTCCCCCTAGAACTGTCTCAGAGAGTTTCATGAGACTCCTTGCCCCAGCTTGGCATGGCAACCTTACTTCTTGTACGTGACACCTTGCTGATACATAACCAGATTAGTCTTCTGAGAGAAAACAAACTAAAAAACAATAGRTCTTTATGCGGGCATAAACTTCGTCAGTCAAATCTACAAAGTATGAGCAAAACCTGAGAGAATAGTTTCTTTTGATAATGTTCCAAAGTCTTAGTCAAAATGGAGTCAACTTTTATTGTTGCTCCATGAATTCCTCAACTGCAGCTTTGTATCATGATTTCTGAACACTGCACTTCATGAGAAATCTTCTTATCTCTTAGTGATGTTATTTTTCCTTTTAATCTCAAAACATCAGTACACCAATGACACAAAAGACTGTACCAGCAATTCCTCCACTGACAGTTTGCCGAAATACCTTCTTTCCAAAAAACTCATCCCCTCTCCAAGAAAGCAATGAAGCCAAAARCAGTTACTGTGTTCCCCCTCTGGCAATATTAATGGATATAGTCTCAAATGTATACAGGAGTTTAATCTTTGAAACTCTAATCTTCTATAATGAAATCTGAACATCAGAACCCAAAAAGCTGAGAATATACATGGACATAAGACGTTTATCACTCTGGAGATATCAAGCTGAATATATATTGGACAAAAGAGTCTTATCAACAAATTCAGCACTGAGGAGAGCTTTTCCACATAATTATTTACTTCTGAGACAAGACTATCTCACTCATTTGKATGAATAATTATAAGTAGTTTCTCTGTGAAGTGCTATTAAGCTTGATGTATTTTACAGCCAGAGAAATGTATTGTATTTTAATATTGCTTCTTTGTGTGGTACCTTCTAAAATAACATTTTGTTTCCCTGCATCTCTCATTAACATTTGTATCCACTGTGTTTAACTTGATGCTGTAATCTTTCAAGTGCTATTGAAATAGTCAACATCATAAAAATGTATTAACATAAAAAAYCCAGTTTCTGGTAAGGTTATACGCCTTATAGTTTTAGAACAATTTTGGCTCTCAGAAGGAGATATTTCTTGAACTAACTGTTGCTTCAGTTCATATGGTCATATGACTTTGTGTCATATTCAGTAGCTGTTTTAAGAGTTTAAATCCACAGTTTTAAGAGTGGCTAGAAAAGCAGGCAAACAAACATATGATGAAACTAACTGACCTTTCCAAAAGGGTGTTTTTTTTTTTTTTTTTTGGTTAAGTCAGCTCTTCTTAATTTGGGAATTTTCAAAGCTTTTGACTGCAGTCTTACATTTAAAATAACTCTTCTCAGTGCAGACTTTCAATTACTTTGCAAAAAATCAAAGAGAATGTATTTGAAGGAAGTAATCTAAAGGCAACTGGTTTCAATAGGGTGAAGATCAGGTCCATTCAGCACCTAGAAGGAATGAGATTTGATTAAAATTTCCCCATTCAGCAGGGATACTTCTCAAGACTGTGTCTGCACTCTAAGAGTGCCTACTGAAGCCTCTTGAAGATGAATTCCACTATCCATGCTGTTTTGATCTTAATGCTGAGGGCCACTTATGGGTGGTCTAGGAGAGCTGGAATGCCTGAGGAGAGCTCTGGGAGAAGCTGTCCCTGCACTGTGCACCTTGTATGCTCTGAATAACCCCTTGGACAGCTGCAGCCCTGCCCAGGGCTTCAGTGTGAAAACCGAAAGGCATAGCAGGGTCCTCATTACCTACAGAGTTGAGCCCATGTGTTAGTATGACTCTTCACAAGCTAGACGCTAGTGAAATCTAATCTTCTTAGTTCSTGGAAGGAGAAGGTGTTTTACCATGAGTTACGTGCCAGGAGGAGTGCTCTCCCAAATCTAAAAGGGATCCTGCTGTAAGCATTACATAAGGGAGGACTGCATGCACAACTATTGCTTCAGCCAGAAACTGCCCTCCTCTTCAATTACTAGGTGAGAGCCACTTGGGTGAGAGACAACACTTGTGCTTTTCAGGTCTCTGATTTGTAGAAACAGTGTGCCCTGCTGAGGGTTTCTGTTTTGCCGCTGCTGGCCAAATGACAAGGTCAACATTGTCTGAAGACCAAAATTTATATAACAACGACCCATGCTATAAGAATATTAGAGTGGTCACACTGGGCCAGACCGAAGGTCTTCTTGTCTCTGAATGCAACCAATTGGATGGCTAGGGAAGAATATTAGAACAACGCAAACATGTAATGTTTCCACTGGTTACTTCCCTAGCCCCTGATTGACTACCAAAGATGGTTTCTATGTATTTAGTAATCTTCAGTGGGGTTCTCTTCCATTAACTTGTTGATTTGAAAAACCTGCTGAGACTTCACTTGAACCCAACCTATTATAACAAGCTGGTATGGTATCAGTCAATAACAAATCATCTAGATAAACAGTGGCATGTATATGAAGCTGTTTTTGTCCCCATCCAGTGCTTGGTTGGGCTGATTTACCCTCCATTTCTACAATAAAGCTACTTAGTCTAGCTGCACCATTTTTAAGCAGGTCACATCACTATTCACAGTCAATATGTAAGAACATTGATATAGATTTGATTGATATAGAATTAATATAAAATTGATATAGAAACACCAAATAGAAGTATTCTTTATCTGATATAAAACATCTCATGTTGTATGAGCCTTGATACCCTCATCTGCTCATCTCCATGCTGGTCTTCTGCTACTCTGTCCTCCTTCTGGACTTGTGTTGCAGTGTAGGTGTACACTACAAGGACGAGATGGAGCAAGACTCCACACAACCCACACTGTTTTTCTCCCCCAGTGCAGGCACCTGCAGAGACAGCTCTGGGGGAGCCTGAAAGCATCCAGCATGGTGAGTATGCCCAGGGTATTCCAGTCAGTGCAAATCAGTATTGTGTTGCTCTACTTAGTACTTAATCACTGAGGAACTGGGGGCAACAGTAGCAGAGAATTTAAGTTCACAAAACTTATATACATGATACACACTTGTGGAATTAATTGTATGAAACTTTAACCTCTCATGGACTTCAACAGGTTTCCTTCTTACTCTGCACAGACTGCTAACAATCTGTGATTACAAGGGCAGTTTAGTCAGAAGGCAACTAGTACCCACCCCTATGTATAATTACCAACCGCTTTCCCCATAACGGACTCCCTCACAGCTTTGGAGAAGACAGCAGATATTCAGCAGTGGGAATTCAGGGACTCCAGAAAGTGCTTTATCTTAGTCCCTGAAGACTTAGTTTTAATTTTTGGTTGATATGTGCTATTCAGATTCCTCTCCTGGGATTCCTCTAGAAAGATTTAGCAGATCAGCAAAATAACTAAACACAGGAACACACTAGGACTAGAGTTCAAGCCCTGCCAGAGATTGCGAAGAGCCTGAGCTCTGCAGGCTTCTCTGCCTTACGCTGGATGCAACACATACCATCAGTGATTTGTGCTCCTGTTTGAGGGACAGTGGTTCCCCTGACTCTTCAGAGCTGTTTGTGGGATCACAGTACCAGGAAAGTGAGAAAGAACACCAGGTTCTCATAATCAGCACATGCTGCTATGTTTTATGGACAGGATCCTCTGCCCAGTCCCAATGGCTCCTTCCCATGGACAGGAGGTGGCGCAGCCTTTCCGCAGCATAGGATGGGACCAGACCAGCCCTGGTCCTGGAGGGAAAGAAAACATTGGGTTCTTTGGTTGGTGCAGGAGYGCGTCCTCTGCCTGCTGGCTGGTCTTGCCCTCCTTCTCTTGCAGGGGTGTGTGCCTGACCAGAGTCACAGACCAGTACCCTGCCTCTTTCTGAAATATTTTCCACTGGTTCTGCCTGGTCCACACCAGTTCTCATTGTGTAACAGCATCGAAATTGGGTTAGACAGTTACAGGCCAAGCGTGGAGTCAAGCACACTTGCTTTTGGATCAGCTGGTTTTAGCAGTCTTTCCTCTGTCTATCTCTTGCAATAGACCTTTTCTGGTGCAGGTGTTAAAAAGCCACGAACGCTCTAGATGAAGTGTTGCCTTGGGGTGACGAAGGAGACAAAGAGAAAAATTGCTGATTTATGAAAGGGAAGGAATATTACTTTTAAATATAAGACTTTTTCCCATTTTTTTCAACAGCAAGATATTAAAATGCTCTGAAAGACTATGKTTTAGCTTCCAAAAGCAAGCACACAAATATTAAGTAATGTCAGGCTTATAATTTATAGTAAAATTCAACATGTTTGCATAGCTACTTTTTTTCCAGAGATCTCATTCATTATACAAGGTGGGAATACAGTGTAGTAGAATTAAGAGTACCTGAGAAACCATAAACATATCTGTTCCTAATTTTTGTGTGTTTGAATTTACAATCTTAATACCTTTCTTTTAGGATGTTTTTCTAAGCTTATGCAGAAATATTTACTTATTTGCATTTCAGTAATGCCCAGAAGCCCCAGTTTGGAACAACCATATTTATTGTGCTGCTGATCAAACTTAGAGTCAGAGACTATAAGATCAAAGATATTGCAAAATGACTTGACCTAGCAAAGCAAAAAGCCACTAAGTCAGAGGAGAGCAAATGGCAATAACAGATACACCAGTGTCCCATTCCATCTGAAGGCACCTATCTATGTCTAGCCACTGTGTAATTTATCCTCAGATAACTCCATCCATCCCACTGACTTCCAGTGCAATCAAGCCCTGCAAACCATTGCTTTTGCCCATGTGGAAATGTGGAGTGGCCCATCCTAAATAATGGGTTATTCACATAGTCCGCAGAGACTCCTGAAACCCAACATCCAGTCCACAATGATTTAGAGCCCCCTGAATCATCCACGTAATGACCACACCCAGTATTCTATACCACAACTGGACAACTTTGGATATTATCATGTTTTTCTGTTTAATCTGTCAGATTTTCTAATTTATGAGGCTAGTTCCTCACTGTTGCTGAATCACTGCTTGCCATTTAATGCTATTTCCTACTGCTTTCCCCCTTCTCACTACCCATTTGCAAAGAGCAGAATAGCAAGATTTTTCCATAGCCTCTGAGAGTCCTTACTCGCTAATCTTCACTGTTTGCCACTGATTGCACTTGGCTGCTTATGATGTGARCTAAGAATGAGTGATGCATCCTCAGCTAAAGAAAAGAAGGTAAGAACTCAGCAGAGTAGRCAGATAAAAGAGGATTTTCTTTTTACCTAAAACCATTCTCATTTTTCAGAACACCTTGCAGAGAAATATGTTCAGTTARTTAGGTAAATCCTCTTCTCCATTTTAAAACAACTTTAAAGAAAAACTGAAATCATTGCCAAGAAAGTCCAACTCAATTTGTGTRCGTGTTTAAAATATCATTATATTGTAAAGGAAAAAGTGAAATCCGSCTATTCATAGTGTGTACGTGGTATGAATTAATGAACACCATCTCTAACACCCTGTCCAGCAAGAACTGATGTTGCAACTGTCTTGCTTGCTATTCCCTGCCCACAGGCTGCTCAGGATGGTGCTGCTTAATATCCCCAGAGAGGCAAAGGGCTCCCTTTATGCAGCAGCAGATCTTCTAATACTTGCAGGTGTTTTAATCAGCCTCCCATAACATCTGTGGTTTCTGTCTACACATATATTTTGTCCTGAAAGAATTTTTCCCTCATTTTCCAAGATCCTATTTGATCATAGCATAAGCACACTCATCCCTTAGATATATTTCTGCAGTGTTACAAACTGAGAGGAAGGACAGTACATTTAGAATTTTGAAGGTATCCTGAAAACACTCTTCTCCACAGCGAGAATTTGTTCTTTTCAAACTATTGTTTAAGATGTGGTTATAGTCAAAAAAAAAAATCAACAAAAAGATTGGGGCATACCTGTGCAGTTAATCAGCCATTTGGCAGTCATCAGAAATCATGATTTTTATTTCTTTAAAACAATGACYGGTATTTTAAAAGGTGTCTATGCATCACCATAATGCAATGGGTGAACAGACAYTTAAAAGTAAATGTGTTTTCTGAAGTGTAACAAAATGGCAAGTTGCACAGAAGCAGAATAATTGGTTGGTTAGCTACAACACATTGCCCTAGAGTTTCAGTTACACAAAAACATTTTGACCTTGTTTTAAAGTACACCATATATCCAAGGGGAATCACAAATAACGTGTCTGTTATATATTAAGTATGTATCTCAGGTCTCCCTGCAATGTGGTATTTCTGCACCTGGGGAAAAAAAACAAAACAAAACAGAAATTTCAACTAATAGTTGAGAGAAATGTCTCTACTTTTTTTCCCACTTGCTTTGTATAGTCTTATTCAGAAATTCTTGTCAATCATCTCATCAGATGAGGGGTCATATTTACTACCCGAATTCAGTTTTATGAGGGAATAAACAGCACTGAAATCAATGACAATGTTGATCAGAATTTCCGGTACAGCCACATTCATATAAGAATATTCAACGTGTGTGCAAAACAGCTACTATGCCACAGACATGTATTGAATGTTACTTATAAGATTTAATTCATCTTAAGTCATTTGAAAGATTTCATTTTGCAAAGCCTCTGAGAAGGGAGGCTTTCTTAGTTCCACTGCTTACAGACCTATTTATTCATCATTTAGAATCTCTATTCACCTTGTAACAGAATATATTCTGTTAATTCAGTGTAATTGGCCTCCAATATCAAGCCAGCTAGCTTACCTGAAGCCTCTTCAGGTTATCTTATAGTGAAGTAAGAAATTATGTTCCTAACGTGACATAAAGCAGAACAGACCCTGATAGAGACTGCAGTTCTTCTTACCCATATCACAGAAGTCCCTTTTGAGGGCAAGTTATAAAGAAAATTTTAGACAACTGGCTTACAACACAAAAGATGGATAAATACAAGGCCTAAATAAAGCAAAGAACATCAGGATGGAAAGTAAAGATGAGATCTTGAAATCTCAAAATTTCCTTTTGAATGCAGAGATGTAGTGAACTAGAAGTACTGGAGACAGTTCCCATTTCTTCTTTAGCTCATTCAGCACATATATGAGGTATTTGTTAGATTCTTGGCTCTTACAGTGAAGTAAATATTTCTTTTGCCAGAGGAGGAGCAGAGTGCCGGGATCTGTGTGTTGGAAGTGATATTCCCTTTAATTTAAAACTTCAAGATTTCACAACCTTTAGTTYTGTTCTGTATCAAAAGATGAAAGGACTGTCTGGAAACCAATGAAAGACACTCCCGTACTGTAGAATATCTAAAAGCCTAGCGGTTTAATCAATTCCTTAGGACTTCAGTGTCAAGAACTGAAGTGCAGACTGCCAGGCCAATGTCCTAAAATAAAGCCACAGAAAGAGATCCTGTGAGCTGGGGGTCTGAGCATCATCACAGATCAAAGAAGCAATAATTCGGAGATTTCTTGGTTTACTAAGTGTGAAGAAACTGGAGGTGAGCTATGGAAAAAAACTTTTTATGTGGAATATCAGTGAAGGAGTCAAAGGAAAATGCTATTGTGATGGAAGGAGTTTGGTTCCTARACCACCTGGCTTTAAGATAGGATCCTCTGTGGAGGAGGCTACTCAACTTATTGACTTTTAGGAGGAAATGCCCCCTGAAAGGATTCATTTGTTTAGAAAAGTCTCCATGGTATAGCATTTTATGGAGAGTAATCCCACACAATATCTTATAGGAATAGCGTATGTGAATATCTTGTATGAACTGTTCATACTGGGCACATAAAGACAAACAGCAGTTAACTGAAATGGTTAAATAGTTTTGTGAGAAAAAACATTAAAAAATAAATCTGATCCATTGGAGCCTATTATAACACCCATATCCTCACAGAACAGAACAGATTCACACTCTCACTGCCATCTGGAATGGAATTGTGTTAGAAGTCTCTAAAAAAACACAAATTAACTATTTATTTCATGCATTTCTATAGTGTGATCTTTCCTTTTTCTATTCACATCCCCTGTTCAGTTAAGAATGACAGCTTTAAAATCATTATGTGAATACTGCATTTTATTACTGTTCAGGATCAGAAAGAGTAATACTTGTGGAAGGGAAATATGAAACATGAAAGACAATTTAAAAGGAGTCTCAGTCATTGAATTGATAGCCTTTACAGCTATACAGCTATAACAGATGCTGCTTAAATTTGCTAGATCAATATTCTTACAAGTAGAAAGAACATCAGATATGTATGATTAATCTTTTATAGATATTTAAAATAATATGCTTAACATACAAATGGTGAAAAAAAATCAGTTAAAACATAAGAATCTCATTTTTACTGCTGGAAAAAAGCCTAGAGTAGATTCATGTGGTTGTTCAAATTGGTTATTACAATTAATGTTCATTTTTAATGCAGTCCTGCATTTAGTTTGTGATTCATTTGCAAACTGAGTTTTTTTTTTCCTTCTCAACTATTTGTTATTCACAAGAAGTTGTGGAATAGTTTTGCATAAATAAGTTCCAGACTCTAGATTGTTTGTGAAATGCTCATTTCAGTGATTCAGTAACTGCGATTCATATTGTATAGCCGATCATTCAAAGTGTATGGTCTTGTTCCCCTTCWGTGAGAGGAAGACTTAAAATGGCGAATGTGTAACTCACTTTCTGAAYGAATGGAAGAAATAGCACTAAAATCTGTGAAAGCATCAAGTTTCACAAACATTTTAAGATTATCTGGTGGGTGTTTACAAAGTGGTAGAGAACAAGTAAGACTGGAGAAATAAGATTATTTATATTTAATCACAAGTCCCAAAACAACCTAGAGGTGGCACATTTGGCTCTGGCTGGTCTTAGAGTTTCCAATGTTGAATTCTTTTCATTCTTTAAGGCTTTCAGATTTTTCCCTGGTTTATCCCAAGGAGGAGCCTCCAGGCTCCACCTGGAGGGCATGAGCTACATGGAACTGGTGATAAAAAAGGTGTCTTATTAATATATGTAAAATAATTATGCCCAGATTCATTCCACCAAAATTTAGGCACTTCATTCTTGGATTTACTTGGGCTAAGGGAAGGGAACACTCAGGAAGTTTTTGGAGTATTTTTGACTCATTCGCTGAGTGAAAGAAGGAAAAATGATTAATTCTAATGATTATTTCCAACTCAATAAAACTTTTCCAAAAGGACCATCACCCAAATCCTGCATAGTTCTCCAGCCGCAGCCCAATTGAATTGATTCAAAGCACTCCTATCTGGCTCCAGAGTGAAGAACTTCCTTAAAATCTGTCTGTTGAATGCCTAATCCATAACCGTGCTAGTCTCTCTGTAATTTAGAGTTCTAACATTTAAGTGTCTAAACCTGAGCTAGTCATTCTAACGGTCCCTTCAGTCAATGGAGAATAAAACACAATTCTATTTTAGACATCCTATTTTAGATGAAATGACTCCAAAGAGTCACTAAGATGATCTGCTCCAGTGTAAGGTTTTCTACACTGTACTTTATCTAGAGTTAGGTTAGATGAATCTCACTCCTGCTTGCAATATAATTCATCTGTACTGGGAGTTCTGCCGTGAATTTTGGGGCAGTAAATTAGACCCTCAATTTTTTTGAGGCTTTTTCATCAGTCCTATGTATCTGACTGAGGGATATTCAGATAAGGACAAAATAACCCCATATTCCAAATAATAATACATAGATGGGGCATATTTTTCTTGATTTAGTAATCTTTCTCTGCAAATATTACCCCTTTTGACTTATTTAGTTTTTAGAGCACAGGTGAGGTGATATATCTGTACTGAATTTTTTAACATAGGTTTTGCTGAATTTTCTAGATGCCTTTCATAAAGAACTTCAAAGAGTGATCCCACTCTGCAAGTACCAGGACTAATCAATAATTTTGTCTTACTTCCGAAGGAACAGGAATGGGATCCCTGTGCATTACTGCAGTGTTGTAATCATCCTGGCAGGTATGTGTTAGTAACACATTAGTAGCATGCCAGATCATAACAATGAAATTTAAGGGAAAAGCAGCCCAGATGACCAGGTGGGGCAATATCTCTTAGTCTTCAACTCAGATCTTATGGCAGACACAGACTGATGTACTTTTATACTTCAGAGCAAAGCCCTCGAAAGAGCATGTCCATCAGGGAGTCTACAAAGGCAGGAAAGAAGTCTGGCCTGGCATGGGTTTTGTGTCTGATTGCTAAACCAAATACTGATGTGTTATCCATGACTAGCAGTGTTGTTTACAGGCTTGGTTGCTGTAGTGATAGCATCGCACGAATACTGCAATCTAGACTCAATCCTTCCGGGAGCAGAATCAGTTTTCAAGAAGCTTTTAATTGCTTGTTTACAAAATCCTCTTTGGTTCTCTGTGCACGCAGCCCAACAAATTAAAACCAGGCATACAGAAAGTCTCCAGCATTGCCTTTCTGTGTGGAGGAGAGAAATTGATTCCAAGCTTGAGAATAAAAAAGCAAAAAAAAAAAAAGCAAAAAAAAAAAAGCTCAATCTGACAGCAGCTGGCATGGCTGCTGCTGCCTCCCAGTTGCACAGGTCCCCCTCATGCAGGGCAGCTGCATGGGAGCAGTCCTGGGATGCCACGAGTGTGCCCGCGACAACCTCCCTGGCGGCTCTCCTCGAGCCCAGGTTTGGTRTGACTCCAGAAACTCCAGTTAGTAGGGATTCACACACTTTGTGGAGTTAGCGACCAAATGGCATATGAGCAACGACACCTTCCTCRGCATGGCAGGGACCGACGCTGCCTGGGGTGAGGGTGTCAGCTTTGAAACTGCCCTGCGGCTGGTGCATAAACCTGCTGCCAGCCAGCCTGCCAGGCACTGCAGACCTGTTGACTTAGCCACGCACAGAGGGTCAGTGCTGCTCCAAAGCCATTTGGGCAGCAGCGCYGGCTGCTGCTGGCCTCTTCCTTGGCAGGACAGGAATGTGTCTGTCATTTTTCWTAGAGCTTGGATAAACACGTGAGATTTATTTCATATGCTATGATTCTTGCCCTTAGTTTGGTTGCTGGAGATGAGAATTTGGCCCAGTGGAGAAAAACAATARCCATTGTGCCAGGGCTTCCTTGTCCTTTATGTCTGGCTTGTACTGTGTCATGAGGGTGTCAGAAAAAAAAACAGCCGATTCACTAATATAATTATTTGTTGTCTTTTTCTCTCTCTCCCCTTATCTTGATACCAGGACTGTACTGCAGATATTAACAATTCTCAGATGTCTGAAGCAAACRTAACAGTTAGCCTTTGCCCTGCAGGTAAAATTTGTCCCAGGTGTGCTGCAACATACTTAAAATATTCTTTCTATAATGTCTGCAAAGTTGTTCAGGAGCCTTTTCCTGGAAAAGAGCCTGTTCTGTGTACATCGGAGTGGGAATGGAGGAGGTGAACCTGGCAGAGCATTAACCTGTTTCTGGTAGTACTATGAGTGTTCAGCTGTTTTGCTTTTTAAACAAATGCTTTGGATCTCTTTATTCCAAAATGGAAAAAAAAATTTTTTTTTTTACACATCAAAGATTAGTATCTGTTCAGTTTTCAAGAGGAAAGTATACATTCAAGCTACAATGTTTTTTCTCCATACTGATAAACAGCTCTTGCCCAGATCTATTAAAAATATTAAATGCCTTAATTTACATACCTAACCTGGTAAACTGGAACCCTTCATTAGGAACTTCTATTCCCTGCACAGAATATAGGACAAGGTACATTTCAAAAGAGCTAATAGTTTGCATTGGATATGCCTTATGCTAGACAAAAATATTTAGTATATGAAACTGGATCTCATACTCTGGAYTGGTCTTCTAGCTTGTATTAGTTTCTGACTTGTTTGCCTTTCTTCGCTCAGGTTTAAACTGTAATTCAGAGTTTTAAGATTTTCTTCTTCTCTTAATAATTTTTATAATTAGCAAAGTATCATGTATTTTCAGCTTGCCTGCCTTACTTAGATTCCTAACTGTTTTTACTTTGCTAGAATCTTTGCTAAAATTATATTTTACCTCATTAATAGAACAGCTCTGCACATGAAGGCTAGGTGAGAAAATTAAACTCTCTGGAAAAAGCATAGTGTGCTGCCTAGAACTGAATGTGCGAGTAATGCTGCATCATTTAACAAGGCACGTTCAGATTCTAGACCACATTTGTTCCCTGGGTGATTTCAGTGGCATTGAACACATCCTACCAAGTGGAACAGGCCAACTGAGGCCTCTTCTGTAACTTTTTGGGGATGGATGGGAAAAATACTAGGAACAGTTGGAAAGACAGCTGGGGACGCTAAGGATGTGCTGAGCTGCTCCTTCTGCCTGCTCATGTTGCCAGTCTGTATCTCACTGGCTCGTATAAGGACAACCTGGTTTTGCCTCACAGACTAGATTTGGGTTGCAGGTGCATGGAAAAAGTTGTGATTTACTGCATCCCACATGGCACCTTCTGCTTCTGAAACTTGTGCAACTTCCTCTTCTGTTACCGCACGTGTGCTGTGTTTGCCTGCTTATTACCAGTAAAACTCATTAGCAATTTTGTCAGGGCAGTGCTGGCACTGGCAGACTGCATCATTCTGACATGATTCAGCTACAGAACTGCGTCGCTCAGGCAAATGTAGCTCTGATCTGAGGCATATGAAACAAGGCAGGAGAGAACAGCACACTTGTTCCTAAGAAACTCAAAAGGCAACATTGATGGAAGCATATCCTTAGTAAATGAAACTTTCTCAATCCACCACGTGGAGACAGGTCTGCAATTGGTGATGACATATGTGGTAAGGAATGCAAGTGATGATTATTGCAGGCACTGAATTCTCATAGGAAAGCAACATTCTTGATACAGAAGGACTGAATATATTGCTTACTCTAGTGCTGAACTCAAAATATTAAGTAATTGCTATGTGAAACGTACAAGCTCTGAACCAAGCTGAAATCCTGGTGACAGATGAGGATAAGAGCTTTCCCCTTTTGTATTATTTGGCTTATGTGTCATCACATCTGCTCTAATCAAGTCTCCTGCTGGACAGCTGATGGGAGCATTTGCAGCATAATGCAACCTCCACATTATAATGATAGCCAGAGGCATTTTGGTAGCTCAGTCTGCCAGTATTTCCATTGTAATGCCTTTGACACAAGCAAATTGGGTTCATCTCCATAGGTAACGAAGCAGCCTGCATAACGGAGGCCATAATTCGAATGYTGGTTGTGGTCCCTGTTGTGGCTGAACCACATGCCAGCTCTTGTATAGCAAAGCCTCTTACAAAGACTGTTGGCTGGAAAGTGGGCCAAATTCCTCCTGGTATAATTTCATTGAATCAGTAGATTTGCCAAGGTCAACATGTCAGATTAATTCTACAACAAATCCATATGAAGGCTTTCAGGTAAAACTTTCCTCCTTTACAATGTCAAATAGAGTGTAGGTCTATTTGGGTAGAAGAGTCTTTAGGAAAGGACTGTGTTTCAATTTAGTGCAACACTTGCCCAATGGGATCTTGCCTCGGGCTTATTTGCAGTACCAATTACACAAATTCTCTAAACCCAGAATACAGGTATTTTTTCACAATGTATTCCTTATCTGTTACTGAAGTCTTATTTCTTCAGTGATAGAAATAAAAGCTTTACACAACGCGTTGGTTTTGACCAGCTATAAGTACAGCCTCCAGTAACTTGGAAAACTGGGGTAGTCTGCTGATTCATAATCTACGCTGTCCCTGCAGCTGTGAGAGAAACACCATGTTGTTTCTCTTGACTTCAGTTTTGTTTGTAATATAAGAAAACAGAACACAGGTTTATGGGGTATGTTTGTCTACATGTTTACACTGACAGGCTGTGATTGGCARTTCTTCTGTTGGTTGTATAGTAATTCCTGCTAGGAAGGGAGGGTTAAACAAGAAATGACAGCAGAAATACAAACAGCAGGAAGTGGAAATTATATTAAATTAAATAAATCTGTTCTCATTCCTTTAAGTTCACCTCTTTCAAAAGCATTTTTAGTGTTCATCTCAGAAGACCAATACAAATATGAATCCACGTGCTCATGCACGGTTTGAGGCAGGGGGAGCAGTGGCTGATACAGTACAAAATGGCTAAGCATGAGGTATGAATAATTAATATGTGATCTAATTTGTGGTATGGACATATGATGCATGTGAGTTAATGAGCAGAAAAAAAATTCTTCCTCTGCACTGAGCCACGTGTACTCCTTGTCGTTGTCTTAGGAGAGGTAAAACACACAAGGTCAGTCACAAAATGTCACTGGCAAATCTCAGCTGAAGAATGTTGATTTCTTATTTTAAATTAAGAATTTTCTCTCTCCTGTTCTACTTGCATTATTTTTCTTTTCATATATTAAGCATTAATAATGGCTTAACTTGTCTGTTTAGGGCTTTAATACTAATAGCTTTTATCACTGCACCGTCTAACACATACCACAAAAACTATGGAGGGATCCCATGGAGCCTGTACCTCTGGTAATTTCTAATGTCATGTTCTAATGGCTGAGTGTTGTTGCTAATTTAGGATAAAAGAGCCATGACTTTATGAATGTTGCTTCAATGAACAGTAGTTCTTAAGCAGACACRTATTCATCTGAGAATATATTTCCATAATTCAATATGGTTGGTTTGCGTAATGTATTTCATACCTCAGGCTGGGAGCTACAATTCAGAGCTAAAATACATRGCCAGCTGTAAAGAATTACATCATTATTTATCTTTTAATTGTTCATTTTTAAGCCAGTTGTTGTTTTCAGCTGCTTTAAAAAAATTTCTTTAGGAGCAGTCAATTCATTATGCTTGCTTCCAGTAGCAGTTGTAATGGGCCCTGATGAATTCTCTTCCAAGTTCTCCTTAGAAACTGGTTCATATGTTAGGTAGAGAGAGAGAGCAYGCTCCATGCATTTCCCAGGATTTATATCTACTGTACAAAGTTTGGAAATAAACTTGTCTTTCTGAGTCAAGCTATTGGAAATGAAAAAAATATATACTAACTAACAAGCTTACAGAGTCATAATTCRTGCCTTAGAAACAAACACCTCTAGTTTTATTAAAAGCTTTACACAATTAGGTATAAATAGAGGCAATCTTACATCTGTAGGAATCTTGCCTTATTTGATAAGGAAGATAATTTCACTTTGAAAGGCTGTTATAGAGTATTTTTCACACATTATAATAGGCTTTTGAACATAACATTGTTAAGACAAACACAACTATAGACAAGGGAGCTTTTTTAAAGAACCATACTAACTTCAGGCTGTTCTTAGTTCCTCTCCCTTTGTGAAGTTATAAATACATCTCACAGGCAACTTCTGGGAATCTGAGAAAGAGGGGGAGCAACTTCTGTTCACCTAGCCCAGATGTGAGAGGCCTTCACTGAACGGGCTGTGTCTTCCCTCCTGCTGACATCACCATCCTCCAGCAGAAGCACCAGTCCTGCACATCACAGTCACACGTCTGTCAGAAAACATTCTATTTAATGTATTGCCAAAAAAAAAGAAAGTTAATAGTAACTGAATTCTTCAGCTTAGTCTTTCATTAAAATCTGTTTTCTGATGGAGTGGCTTTAATAACTGACTGCTCATCAGGTCTAGCTCACTATTTATGGAGATGTTTGCATTTTCTAGTAGACCTTATCTTCAGTGAATGACATTTACAAGTGCTCAGAGGTCTGGAGGACCCCCTTCTGCAGTTAGAGGTGTGATTAAGGCCTGCACTGCTCTACCCTTTCTACGGTTAGCCTATGCGATAAGAGCATAGAAAATTGCATTGCTGCATCAGCAACAGCTGCTCTGATGCTTTTTTGATGGTGGGAATCTCAACAGAAAATTTTATASTAGAGTTGCAAGTATACCTCAATGGAGGTTTGAGAGGACAATATCATACAAAATGAGAAAAGTGTAAGTTATTCATTATCAGGATAATAATAAGATAAGAATACTTAGTTATGTCAGAAAACAGAAAAAAATTGGCATTACCTTGYAAAAGACCTCATAACTTTCTCCTGTGTGCTCATTTTTGTGGTTAACTTGATTAGCCACATGCCAATCTCAAAAGATCAGAGTTAGCCAGTGAAAATCCTGTTGCAGGGAAAAACTGCTTGACTTATATGGTTTATATCAAATCAAGACTGTAGTTGTTTATTGATTTACTAACAACAGGGGGTTATCTTTAGGGTTATCAGTTTTGGGACAAAGATAACAGAATCAGAGAACAGCTGAGGTAGGAAAGCACCTCTGGAGACTGTCTGGTCCAACCCCCCAGCTCAAGGCCGGGTCAGCTACAGCAGGGGGCCCAGGACTGTGTCCGCTCAGGTTTTGAATATCTCCAAAGACCGAGAGTCCACAGCCTCTCTGAGCAACCTCTTCCAGTGCTCAGTCATCCTTACAGTTTTTGTTTTTTTTTTTTTTAAAAAAGGTCTTTCTTAAGTTTAAAAGGAATTTCCTGTATTTCAATTTGTGCCAACTGTCCCTTGTCCTGTCACTGGCACCACTGAGCAGAGTCTGGCTCTGACTCTTTATCCCCCCCCATCAGGTATTTACACATTGATCAGATCCCCTCTCAGCCTTCTCTTCTGCAGGCTGAACAATCCCAGCTCTCTCAGCCTCTCCTCCTATGAGAGATGCTCCAGGCCCTTCATCATCTTTGTGGCCCTTTGCTGGACTTGCTCCAGTATGTCCATGTCTCTCTTGTACTGGGGAGCCCAGCACTGGACACAGTACTCCAGATGTGGCCTCACCAGGGCTGAGTAGAGGGGAAAGATCACCTCCCTCGACTGCTGGTATCACTCTGCTCAATGTAGCCCAACATGCTGTTGGCCTTCTTAGCATTGAGAAAGACAAAGAAAGATTTTAGCTACACTTATAAAGGTCTGGTGGTGTTGACCACACTGTCCTCAACTCAGTGACACCCCAGAGCATTGACAAACAAGATTTTTCAGATTATTAGYCTACACTGTAGTCTATGATACTACATTTTGACTACTATTGTTTCCTGTACTAGTAAATCAAGATTAGTGCAGGTCTGCTTACCAGTTTAGCAGCTATCTATCCTTCAATAACAGTTTTTAAGAGTACTTAATGGTTTAAGCCAAAACACTGAATTTTCAACCAATGTTACTGATGTTCTAACACATGATCCTTTCTGCCATGTCTGCTGCTGGATGGTAATGGCAGAACAGATATGAGGACAAGAGATAGTTTCTCACTCACCTTCAGTGTGATATTCTAAAGTTAGCATAGTAATATCTTTAATTTGGTGACTGAGTTATTTTCCAAATCTATGCTGGTAAGTACACGATGTAGCCTCACATTTTGTAGTTTTAATGTTCTGTACTGTTTGTTGCTCAATATGAACGCTCTGGTCCTTCTGTCTGTAAGAGCTGAATTCAGAATTGACCTTTATTTGCATAATAATTTTGTTAGTCTCAGCCCATAATAAGAGAGATCTGTCCTTCATAAACAACATGACTGACAAACACTTCTTGGAGAGACTTTGAATTTAAAATTAAGAGGTCTGAAAATAGAAGCCTAAGCAACTACTGAATAAATTCTCAGCCACACTTCCCCATGGGCATTTCTAGGAAACTTTATCTCTGGAACTGGTGAAAGGAGCAAATCAGTTGATACATCCCAGAACATTTCTCTCTTTCCTTTGCGTCCTTCATAAAAAGCACAGGCTGCAATAAAAGCAGCCTTTCCCTACAGAGAATCAGTCATCTATCTAACTGCATTTCCTTTTTCAAACAGACATCAGATGCTGTACAAGAAAGTACAAAAGACATTACAAAACAGCCTTCCCACAATAAAGCTTCTTCCTAATTCTCTATAATTAGAATGACTTTTGAACAAGAMACAGCCTGTACAGTTTGTGCAGCCTGAGAGACATCCTGCTCCGAGAAGCTATGAAATAGTAACCTAGAGTTGGCTGCACTAAACCTTTCACTGTAGAATCCGTTTTGTCTCCTGGACATCAAAGGGAGTTTTGTCATGGGTTCAAAGAACATTTGGACAGAAGGAAACTCTGTGATAGTGTAGTTTGATCTCTGTGCAACACAGACCATACGACTGATCTACGAATTTTCACGCCTAGACAATTTTGGGGAGAGCAAGACAAGCTCTTCTGGTCTCTAATGGTTTCCCTTGGCTTCTGCGCAACCCAGCTGCCTGCTGCAGGTGCTGTTTTGTTCCCAAATCCAAATGCTGACTGACAGCGGTTGACAAATCAGAAAAAGTTTCATACTGAAAGTCTACTCAGTTTGTATCCAGGCTGAAAACTTTTAATACTTTGCTTGCTGTATTATGTTTACAATATCATTTATAGTGAATGGAAGGAAAACACACTAATGTTTCAAATCAAGTATTATTTAATGTTTATTACAAGCAGGTTTTTTCACCCATTCATATATTCTCAAAGGCAACTTAAAGCCTTCTAAATAAATAAATAAATAAATAAATACTTCATCAAATTACATAATTTAGTCTTAGCAGATGTCTCCTTTTAGTGAGTATGTTGAATTGTACGTCAAACCTAAATAATGCTTGTGCTTATATTGCCAATAAGAAACATGAAATTAAAGAGGTCATTTATTTTTAATTTGCTATTGAATTATATGTATACTGTGGCAACGTCTTAGTCTAGGATGATGAAATTAGATTAAAGCAAAACTTTATTTGCTAAGAACAATAACAGGGAACAGGGGAGGGGTGGGAAACTTAACCAAAAACAGCTTTGATTGTTTAAATTTGGGGCTTTAATTACTGAAATAGCTTTAGTGTCTAGTCCAACCATTTCTCATTTTTTCCTTTGGAACATAAGATTTTGATGAAGGATTTTTCTAATAATGCTTGAGTAAAGATTAATATTTATTAATTTATTAATTTATTTAAATCACTCAGAATGAATATCTACTGATTTTCACTGGAGACAGAAAAACTAGTAGCCTGTTATCTTTCACTATTTCTGCTTCTTCTGATATCCACCAATGACTTTTCTTAAGCACAAAGTTACTTAACAATTTTTTCTTCTCTATCATTATTGATATTGCACATTCTAAAGGTGAGATTTTAAATTCAAAATGCTCTAAAATTGAGGGCAYGACAAATAAGTTATGGGAATCAAAACATGAGGAGAGGGTGTGGGTCAAATTTAGTCTGTAAATGACTTTTATGCTGCAAAGGTGGTATTAGTTGCTGCAACTTCTAGAGTAATTCCAGAGGATGCTCTGAATTATGGCACCTATATCATGACTATTTTTAGACTTTGCTGCAGATCTTGCATCTGCTTAATACTTTCACCCATCTTCTGATACCCACCATGTGCCTTTGCTTCTCTTGAAATGAGGAAATTCTGCCCCAGGTTGCAGCAATCCTTTTTTTCATGCAAATGCAGAAGATGGATAAGCAAGGGGGCCAAGATGAGTCTCATAATAGGAAAGTCATCATAAATGTATTCAACATTTTACTCCCTTAGATTGTTTTTTAGATTTTTCTTAATCTCTTTAACTTTCATTTTCCCCTTGCAAATACAAATCTTATAGTTCTTTAAAATTCAAAACACCATCACAATTTTGGCTAAGATTTTATTAGCACACATTTGCAAGAACATAAAATCCATAGACAACCCTGCAGGTTTCAGAGCCCCTTCAGAGCTTCCATATTTTGAATTCTGCCTTTTGTATATATTGGTTRTCTCAGTCTGTCCAAGTAAGTAAAACTCCAGCTTGAAAAGCAAATACACTACGTGGTGAATAATAATAAWAAAAAGAGATGCTTAATACTACATTTTCAAAGTAGTCTATTTGCTATACAAGGCTAAATAACCTAAAGTCAAAACCAAAAATCATCTCCTCCACTGCTCCTTGTACTTGCTCTCTCTCTGCTTTTTAACCGTAACATATCCATGACACTGCGTGCATATACGTCTCGCAAATTAACATTGATATTCGAGTCACTGGATGAGTTCTTTGTGAGTTTCTTTAAAGCTTCACGCTGCCGAAGAGCAGCTTCTTTTATCTTCAGTGTAAAATAACAAGCAGAAAAACGGTCATTTATTATAGCTATTGGCAAAGCCAAAACTAGTATTCCTGATAGTATACACATAAAGGCCACTACCTTACCAATGGTAGTGTCTGGTCGAATGTCACCGTAACCAACAGTTGTCATGGAAGTTGTTGCCCACCACCAAGCGCCAGGTACGCTTGTGAAAGTTGTGCCTGGCACTCCTTGCTCAACAAAGTACTCCACAGTGGAAAATATAGAGATTCCTACAGAGAGGAAAAGCAGCAAAAGGCCAACCTCCTCGTAGCACTGTGCAATAGTCATTCCAAGAGATCGCAAGCCTGAAAGACAAGAAATGCTGTCAATAGGTTGATTCATGTAGCCATCTTTATACCTTGGCGAAACATCTCTTATTTGAAAGCTGACTGCCTTATGCTTTTGCTTTGGCCACTAGTAAACACACCTTAAGAAAAAGGGGTGCTGGTCTTTCCCGCTATTGGGAAAATGTGATTTAAAAAGAAACAGATTAAAATGTTAGATTGAACCACTGACATCATCTGAGTATCCATAACACAGAGCACGGGAATTCTCCTCATTGATTACTGTTTGAATGGCAGCAKACGATTTAGAAAAACTATCTAAACTTGATTTTAAAATTAACTTATACTTAAAATTATCCATTTAAAAACACACTGAAAACATCTGCTCCTTATTTCCTGTCTGAATGTGACAAGCTCCTATTTCCCAGCCATTGTCAACTTTTTCTTGGACTTAGGAGCCCTCTGTCCTCAAATTTCTGTTCCCAGGTGGGTGCTTAGAGTCAATTCAGTCACCCAGTCCCTTGTTGTCTGCTAACGACAGTTTTCAATCCTTTTATAGTTCTCACAGACTCTCTTTGAACCTCTCCCCCAACCTATGATATCTTTCTTTAACTGTAGACATCAAAACAGGCACCATATTTCAGCAGCAGCTGCACTTGTGCCAAAACTGGAGGTGACAGCAGCTCCCARTTCAAACAAGGGATTGTAAACTCCCTGATGTCCTGCATCAGTCCCATTGCCCCTGAGCTGGGCAAGGAGTTCATGCTCAGCTGACTGTTCCCCACAACCTTCCGTGCTCTTTTTAGAGCTGCTGCCTCAAGCTAGACTGTGGGCAAACAAAGCAGGGAAGTAAATCTGTAACAGTGCAATGGATGAATGCTGTACACATAAACAGAGGAGGAAGATAACAGGGCATCAGCTCTGCTGAGATACATGGCAGACTGAGATTATCTTTTGAATCACAAGTGATTTTGGATTTTTTTAAATCTTATTCTTTAAAAATGTTTTCTTTATGGAAGKAAAAAAATACAATGCTTACAAATTACCCTCCATGGTGTACCCTTCCACCTCAACGAGCGTTTGCAAAATAGCTTGGCGGACCTCTGCTTCTGCTTGCAGACTTCATATGCCCATTGGAGTAATTAGCAAGCTGATGTGCCTTACCTTCCATAATCTCAGACTAAAATAAATTAAAATTTTCTTCTTCCTTTTGGCTCTATTTCTTTTCCCCTTCAGCTCTAAAGGGTTTTAAAGGTTTTGTGTATGTACAGCAAAGAGTGGAATTATCTACTAGAGTTTGTAGAGAATGTTTCTTTTTYTGTATTTTCTTCTACCCACTCCAGTTAAGAGCTTAATCACATCCAGGTTTTATATTACTGAAACTATGGCCTGTTGGTTACGATGTTTATTACAATGAAACAGTTTAATTTTGCAACACAAGGGGAATAAGACATATCAATGTAATCTTTTTTCCTATTAATACAACTGCCTCCACATTATGAAAATACACTGTCTGGCTAAGATTAAAGCAGTGTGAAAGCTGTGTATATGACAATTTTAAGGAACCAGATCAAACAGCTCTCATACTCCAAGGAAATCAATATCATCCACTGCCCTGCAAAACTTAGTATTGAACAAGGTAGAAGTCCTTTCAAGTGATCTATGAGCAAGGGGTTCCAATTTAAAATTGTTGGTACCACTTCTCTTTAAAGCATAAATGAGTACTATAAAAAACAGGGTTTGCGTCTTGTGATGGACCCTGAGAGAAAGTGAAAAACTGCAACTTTCACATAAACCAGGAAAGGAAGAGAGAGGAACAGGGCATAAGGAGGGATAAAGAGAAACAGGACAGTGACTGCTACCTCTTTGCACTGCATTGATGAAATCTTCAGTAAAATATTTTTCCAATAATTAATTATTCTGACTGCTAAGGAGTCTGAAATTATCTTTATCAAAGAAAGATACTGAAAAACAGGAGAAGGTGCAGAAAAGTATAATAAAAATGATTCAGTGTCTGGAAAAACATAGCTCAAGCTGCCTCAGTTATTAAAAAGAAAAACAGGTACTAAAGCACTATCTTGGTTATCAGAAAAAAAGTTACTAAAGAGCTCTTAAATTTGCTAAAGTCAAAGGAAGAAACAATGCCTGGATCTTGAAGTTCAAAAAATTCAAAATAAAAACTTGTGGTGAGGGTGAGAAATGACTAGAATGAATTATCAGTGAAGTGGTGGTTCTACATCTCTTAATGTCTTCAGATAAAGKCAGGAGACTTCTTCAGATGAACTTATCAACCAACTCATTGGACTATACAGCACATTCTAAGCAGGAATCAGGGTTGATGGTGTAATTCTTCAAAAGAATAATCCTGTATTATAACTTTTTAAAGTGATGTGTCTGAACCCTAGCAACCAGCCAGACTAGGGCTGTTCCAGCATGGACACCTCAGCAAGCCTGACGACTTCCTCTGAGACCTCCCTGCCAGGAGCTGTAAGAACTGGTGCTGGTACACAAAGTGCAAAGGCCACAGCCATAACAGTGCCAGCGTGGCACCAGCGTGATGCAGGYGTGCAGCCCCAGCCCTGGGACCTGCAGGCTTACACGGGAGGAAGGCGAAGGATTCCTGCTATGCTGATCGACTTCCATCTCTCTATTGCCCAAAGGGAGTTGAAAATACAGGACTGGTTTTCAGGAACTTCAGTTTAGACCCAGCACTTCAATCCAGATCAGAGGCAACCTGGCCCTGAAGGCAAGAAAAAGTCCACAGGCTTTCTCAACTTTTGCCATTAAAATCCTGAAAGTGCTGAAGTTTTGCTTTTTTACGTATACAGAGGCACCTCATCCTGACAAACACTACAGTCTTCTCTCAGACATRTGTCCCATTGCCATCACAAGGCAGGTGCTCACCTCCTACTTCTCAAGGAGTCACTCTACAAACGCATCCCAGAGAAGGACCAGCACGGCGTCACACAAAACATGGCCATAGAGGGAAGGCAATAGATGAGGAGCATCAGAGAATGCAAAAAATGCAGGTTCACCTATTCCTGCAGCCATTCAAATCCACTATTTCACTGTCTCAGAAGAGTCTTCTCACTCTCTAGCTACAGAGTTTCTAGATAGGGATACTGCTAATTTTTTGGTCGTTCCTTGACAAACTATAGCACTTTGGATAAATAATTAACATTCACTCCAATGTAGCCCAAGTATCTCTGTACCCTCCTGTTAGCTGAGCTCAGCTTTCAAAGGGGTAGAAATGAATCTTCTATTTCTTTGTCTCTTCCCCAGGAAATCTGCCATTTTGTTAAAAATAAAGGAAAAAGAATAGACTTGATTATTTTTCCTAACCCATTTTTATCTTTAACAGCAGAACCAGGCTCCTGTTAGGATCCCAGCTTTGCTGCAGGTCTGCACAGTATTATAGAGACAATGTCCTGCTTGTGCCTGGCCATGTCTCTGTCTTTAAGTGGCCAGCACATGAGGCCTCGGTGATAGGTTGCTGGCTGCAGCCACATATTTTCTGACAGATGCTCAATGCTGTAGCTTTTCTTCTGCTCTCATGCCCCTTTTGCCACACAAAACTGGTGAGCAACGCATAAAGCTTTGTCTGGTCTGACAGTGCAGGAGCCAGAGAGAGGCTTCACTGGGAGGAAGTTTTAAGTTGCCAGAGCTAAGGCAAGACAGCAGCAGAGGTGTGAATCCCACCCCAGACCCCTGAGATCTACCAAGACTGCCTATGTGTGTTTAAGCAGGATGCTCGCTGTGTATGGTAATTAGGAAGATTCATCTTATATTAGCAACTATAGTTAAGGATGTTTAGAACTGTATTATCAAAACTGTCTTCTACTACATACTTCTAACAGTCAGAAACCAGGCTTCAGATCTGTTAGTGTATTTTTCTATTTTTAATCGCTATGATTAAATTTTTTCTTAGTAGCAGCACCTGCTCTGCGAGAAGATTGAGACTGTGACTTTCTACAGTTAAATGATACAGAAACTGCCAGATTTGATTTAGTGTTCTAAGCCTAAGTGACTAGCAACCCTGAACTATGAAAGAAGCAAGGACAGTGATAGTAAAGCTGTTCTGAGTTGCTTAAACAGATACTCTAGTTGCTTATAATTTTGTATGTTAAAACTGGTATTTTTAGTTCCAGTGTAAAGATGGAAGTTCACTCACAGATTAGGAAACTGGATTTTGAAGGAATTAAATAATTTCTTTTAACCTAACATGACAATTAAATTACTAAACTCTTTATGGCACTCAATATTATGATACAAACTGATGTGGTAATATTTTAATGAATTTAACTTTAGAAATAAATAGAWATAAAAGTCTGGACTATATTTGAAAGTTAGTACACCTGATGTTAACAGCTGTCAACAACTGTTAACAAATTATTGTTAATAGCTATTGTAAAAAGTGGGTGGCAGGGCCTCTTGCAAAGCAACTGTTTTCAGTGTCTACTGTAATAAAATTATAATGAAGCAAAAAAACTCATTGACAGACTGGATCATATTAGCCATCTTTCAACTGCTTGCTAAGGAACAGTTATGCACCAAAATAGACATAATTTGCAGTAGGGGAGTATGATAAGACACCTCCTAAACCACTATCATTATTCTTGGGAGCCTTAAAGCTACTCCCTGCCATTGGTATGTGGGTTCACCTCACTTCAGTGGAACAAAAATAGAGAGACACATGCTGCTGTCTCATACTATACAGGCCACCTGGGTGGGGCCAGTTCACAAAGATGGTGGAGAGCGTCCTCCACAAAATGGAGAAGCATCACCCCATTCTCTTCATGCCAGAGAACCCTGGAAACACTGCATTGAATGCCATGTAAGAGAGATCATCACCATCTTCAGAACAGGCTAATATTACTGGACRGGACAGAGACCATGATTTACTCTTATGGCTCTGATTCTTCAAAGCTGAACTTTTCTCCTGCCAAATGYAGTGCCATAGTCAGCACCAATTTAAATGGGAACATAACTAAGACATTTCGAAAATGCCAAGCACTGGATAACATCACAGGATGGACAGGTGTTGGGGGATTATGGCTGATATTGTGTCATATAGCCAGGTATACACACAACATGAGGTAGTAATAAAAAGGGGAGGGGAAACTAACCCTTTCCAACTTCCTCTGATAAATTCTCACTTGAACATGTCACCTTTTATGTCTTCCCTACACTACTCCAAGGGAGTAAATGGCAGTGTTCTCGCTCCGAAATGCACTCCACTTTCCATCCATCTCCTGACCTGTGGGGAGCAGTCGGACACAAAGGGCCCCACGCTTACYGACGGGTGAACTCTGATTAGCACTTCTAGTCTGTGCTGCAGGTAAGTCCAATTCAGTGAGCAGCTCCCAGCTGTCCTCAACATATAATACAGATATCAATGTGTTTAAGATGGCCAGAAAGGCCATCAATCCTTTGGTCGGTATGATTTAATTTAAACAAATTTCTTGGAACATTCTCTATCCATTAGAGTCTTATTCTTTTGGGGGTCTAAGATGTAGACAAAAATCATGAAATACTTCTTTGCACACTCTTTTAATGAAACACACTGTGCTAGGTAAGTATAAGCAGTCAACAGTGGACTTTTGACCATATAAAAAGTGTGGGACAACAGTCACTTATTGTTTCTTCCCATGTTTCCTTCCTAACTGAGTCAACTCAAATACAGATTTGTAAATAAAACACTGGTGAACGATTTAAAGTGTGCAACTTTGGAGTCTGTTTTTGTAAGTGCTCTGTGCAAAGAATATACACTGGCTTTATGGAGAACTAAAAGTTAATGGAGAAATTCTCCACTGCCATTCAATTATTGATGTCCAAAAATAAAATTTTTACAAGACATTATTGTTAACATTAGATTGCATAAATTGGTTAGGCAGAAATACACACAAAATTGGGGACTTGACTCATGGACATCTGTTATAGGTAGCAACAACTAGAAGTATCACTGCCATGGCTGAAAGTACCTGTTGAATGTCTTCCCAGCTTCAACATCCGCAGGGCTCTGAGCAGTCTCAGCACTTGGACAATGCGCCCCACATTTTCCAGTTCTTGAGAGCTCTCCCCACCACACAAACTCTCTACTAGCAGGGTGATGTAGAAAGGTAAAATAGCAAGGAGGTCTATGATGTTTGCCACACTCCTSAGGAAGCGACACCGATCCCGTGTACATAGGAATCTCAGAACAAACTCCACAGTGAACCATGCAATGCACAGGTACTCTAGGGCATCCAGTAGYGGTGGTGCCAGCCAGCTTAGCTCTACTGAAATCAAAGCCATGTTGGCAATGGACACAACAACAAAAGCCATGGATAGAGTCCCGAAAGTCCTGGCTGCTGTAGAAGAGCCAGGCTTTTCCAAAACTTCCCAAAGCTTCTGTCTGATATTAGGACAGAGGCTACCAGAAAAGTCCTCTTCTTCATCTTGGGCATCCAGTTCTTCTGCATCTTTCTTGATGTCTAAGGCTTCACTCAGCTCCTTCCTCCTGAAGTACCTGTCCAGGAACCCCCCAAAGAGATTTTTAGTACTGACATGACATTTTTTCTTATCCTCTACCATGTGAGGTGTAAGAACACACATGAAAGTGCACCTTAAATGAACTCAGAAAACCCTGATGTCAAGCATGTGGTTGAGCATTTTATTTATCTGAGACCCTATAGTATGTTCCCACTGACTCAATGTTCCTATTCCTCCACTTCATATCAGTGACAGTTTGTATGCACAGAGTATTTCTATAAAATTAGACCAGACCAAAGATATAATCTGCATTTATTCTGGTAGGGCGTTATTCATATGAGCAGTGTTGACTACAGTAGGATTAGGTGCATGACTAATGTATTCTTGTAAGGAATTCTGGCATAACGAGACTCTATGTTTCTAAATTGTCCTCAATTTTATGAAATATATTGCATTTTTATTATATTGATGCATATCTGCAACACTAAAAGGGAAGGCATAATAAAAGCTATGCAGTTTATGTATGAAGTACTGATCAATACATGCTAAGATGACAAAACATGTTATCTTACTTTCTTCAAATATTTAGATCCTCACACAAAGTGTGCAAACATCTTTCCTGAGTAAATACTTCAGATTGTAAATGCATAGCTAAGTGCTTTGTTAGAGCAAGGATATATTTATGGAACGGTTTCATGAAACAAGGACATTCCTAAAGTACAGTGAAAAAAATCCTTTTTTTATATATGTATGTTTCTTGACTGCTGCAGATGYCAAGCCTTAGACCAAGGGGCTAGGCAATTTTGCCTTGATTTGATGCACGTTTACCCTTGCATATGTTGGAAAGGTGTGTAGCAAATTATACCACCAAAGAAGTAGGAGCTTTCAGTTACACCCACAGGGGATGAAAGAAAGGGATCAGAACTAGGATCCAGCTCTCTCAGCTGCATAACTAGACCATACTGGGGTAGGATATGTCTGCCACCCTTTTGTGGGCTTGTTTGTTTCCCTTTAATGATTTTGACACAGGTGCTCTAGATAAATAGCATTCATACTCTTTGGAGAATTCATTTCCTCAATACTAACAAATAAACCAGTAATACTAAAAAGGAGGCGGAGGGAAGAAAAAAAATATTAACTGCAAATAGAATTAGCAAAAACATCCTGGGGGTGGTTCAATCAAACCCATCTCTTTTCTGAGCTGCCTGTTACAATTTGTCTCCAGTGAGCTATGTTCCCGCTGCTGCTGCCCCCTCCCTGTAAGCTGCTACATCCATGTGCGATGCTTCCCATCAGGGCTGTTGGCTCCTCCTGGAGCCATGCCACCCACATGCAGCCTGGCAGGTGACCACCCCCCTTCTGCCTCCCCAGCTGGGACCTGAAGATCCTCCAGAAGGGCAAGTGTGGGGTGGGGAGGCTTCAAACCCTAGTGGCTCCAGGCCTGACTCCACATCCAATCCCCTCTGCCTAATACTACCCAAAGCTGGATGACACTGCAAGGACACCCCTGCTTTCACAACCCTTCTCATCTCTGGCAATGTCCCTTTCCATTTTGAGCTTCCAGTACCAGTCTGAAGGTGGTGCAGGTGGATACAGACCCTGCTCCTGCCAGGCTCTCACCATCTTGCCCCGACTGTTAACTTGTCCCTCACAGTAAATAAAGGTCAATAGTGATTTCACCCAGCACACTTCCTCCTGTTTCCTATGCCCATCCACCTCTAAAGTAGGATTTCAGTGCTGAATTCATCCAGTGYTGGGCATTACACCTCTTTCTTTTCCTAATGCTCCGTCACCTCACCTTCCCCACGCTGCTGGATCTCTCACCTGTCTGTCCTTGCAAGAACAGTCACCACTGAGCTCATCCAGCCCACACTCCCGCACTTCTTTTCCCAGAACTCACCGGTCTCGGCAGCAGGAATCGATGCTGAGCTCATCCAGCCCCCAGTACTGGATCTCTTGCAGGAAGGAGAGTGCACAGAGCTGCTCCATCACATGCAGTCTCCCTGTCTGGTAGTAATTCAGGATGTAGTGAAATGCCTGTGAGCTCCGGTCAAAGAAATATTCATTCTCCACTAGGTTGGCATCGTCACAAAGCTCGAGAAGGCCAGAGGCCACATCCCGGGCAGCAGAGACCACTACGGCCAGTTTGCCAAGACGGGTGTCAGGGTAGCAAGACAAAGTTTGCTGGGACATCACAAAGCGGCTGCCTCCTACATTGATAGTAAAGCAGTCCAAGGAGGGAATGACCTTCTGAAGCAAGGGCCCCTGCTCTTCCTCACTGGAGAAAACACTGGAGTCCAGGGAGCCCAGGGACGTGCTATTCCCTTGTTCCTCCAGGGATGCTTGGGAAGAAAGAGACATGCAGCAGGGAGGCGACTTCATCCTGTAGCTGCCAGCAGCAGCCCACACTCTCCTGGATTGAAAACACAACAGAGTTGCAGAGAATATAGCCCTGCTGGGGGTGGGCTGGGCCAGTTTATGAGTGTGCTACTTTCAGATGCCTTCCTTACTGTCCCAGGGGCATATCACTGTCCCCATTCCCTCCAAGTGATGTCTCCATCTGAGACAGAGATTAAACAGGGTGCTGAACAGCTCAATACTATCTACACCTGTGATGATAAAGAGGTAATAATGATACCTGAGACAATTTCACCTCGCCCTCTCCACACCTCTGGACAACTGGAAGTGCCTGGCACCATCTGCCAGCGACAACCCGCAAGGCCCCTTCCACTTCAGCATTAATCTCTAACAGCTTGATCGAGTGCCTGATGGAGCCAAGTGTGAATGAAATACAATAAAACGCAATGCTGGCTGCAGGATGGTCCCTGAATCGGGCCCTAAAGCCATTCGACAGCAGGTGGGTGAGGTGCTRCACCAAGCAGCAGTGGTGCCCCTCACTCGCATGGCACAGTCCTCCCACCCTTAAGTTGGTCACCCGCCGCCGTGCCCCACAGCCTGCCCCCACCTGCCCCACAGTGGCCTCCTCCTCCGGCCCCATGGTAGGCACCCTCCACCTGCCCCACATGCTTCTCCTCTGCCAGTCCCCCAGTGCCCTCTCTCCTCCACTCTGCAGCCTGCCCCTCCACCTGCCCCACAGCCCCCTCCTCCCGAGCCCCTCCACCTGCCCCTCCACCTGCCCCACAGCCCCC